>NC_053490.1:36275156-36575156 GCF_905171775.1 Rana temporaria
AAGGGGACTTAAGGTTACGAGTATGCTTTAAAATGTAGCATCCAAGTCATGAAAAGTTTGGTCATTCAGTGTTTGGCACCCAGATTCAATATGTCATGGTAAACGGGCACACTTTTCGTTTTTGACAGAACAAAAAGTGTACTGAAGCCAAGATTTAATGCCACTAGCTGGAGTAATACCTGACCGCCCAATTATTTTGTAATCAATAGACATTTAAGGGCTGTGAAAAAATATATTTAAAGTGACAAAAACAAAGCAATGACTGTGGAAGAAATTTAGCTTAAAGCTGAAAAGAGATTTCCTACCAGTTTTAGGCTTTTCAGTCCCGTTCATTTGAACATTTTTAGGATTCAGGCTTGGAGCTTCATTATTGTAGTCTGTATCATCTTGTAAGCCTTCAGAATTGAATGGATTTTGTCTTGCCTAAACAAACAAAACAGAAAAGAATACATTTACCACTTGACAAGCCCTTTCTCTAAACACACCTTTAAAGAGTTATGCATAGGCATGTTTTTTAAATTTTGGAAAAAGAGAAGGGTTAAAAAGCACATCAACTTTTTTTATGCATTCATTTTTTTTGCCATGTGTCCAAGTTGAGGGAGATTTCACTTGAACTTCCTGCCCCAAAGAAGCAACAGGAAGGGAGAAGAAATCTCTACAAAGTGAAAGCAATTCCCTTCACTCCTGCCGAGTGCGGCTGAGTGCCATAGCAGCAGGTCCCGCCTTCTGGAGCCTGTGATGGACGTCCCACTGCTCCCATACCACGCCGCAGGACGTGTGACGTCCATCATAGACACCGCAGGCAGGATTTACAAATACTCGGTGCTCGGGCAGGCGGCTCTCCTCAGGCTCCTCGCTCGGCTCTCCTACCCCCTTTACCTTCAGTCCTCGGCTCTTCTACCCGCTCCTCCACTGAAGCCGGAATGAGTCATTCGGGGGTCCAGCCAGTAGCCCGGGCCTCCCGACGCCCCTGCCTACGGACTAAGACTGGGATGTCATTAATATTTGTGCGTGTAAAGGCAGGAGTCCCAATACGCTTCGTAATACAGTGTACATACACATTGTATAATAGGAATTTGTTGTGGAATAAAGAAAAAACAAAAATGCCCACTAGGTTGTTAGGGAGTTGTGATTCTTTTTGAGTTTGCTTCTGATCAAATCTTTTTATCATACGTTTTTAACTGTAATATATCGGAGACAACTTCTTGTGCTTGTCCTGTAATTCTTAGTCCTTTCATGGGCAAAAAACAAACAAACTGGTGAATACCTATTCGGGTTACATAACTTTTGTATGCATGTCTTCAGTTTAGTTCAGTTCATGTTATATCAGTTTGCATATGCATCGTCCGGTTTAGATCAGGGATCTCCAAACTACAATTCCCATCATGCCTAGTCATGTCTGTGAATGTCAGAGTGTTCCAATGGATCATGGGATGTGTAGTTCCGCAACAGCTGGAGGGCCGTAGTTGGGAGACCCCTGGTTTAGATAAAAAAAAAAACACAACAACAACCTGGAAAAAGGAAAGACCTGTCCCCCATTCAAGAAATCCTCCTTCACTATATTCCTAACAAAGTAAGCGGAAACCTCAAAAGTAAGACCCCTTTCACACTGAGGAGTTTTTCAGGCTGTACAGCGCTAAAAATAGCGCTGCTATACCGCCAGAAAAACTCCTGCACTGCATACTCAATGTGAAAGCCTGAGGGGCTTTTACACCAAGGCGATGCGCTGGCGGGAGAGAAAAAAAATCTCCTGCCAGCAGTATCTTTGGAGTGGTGAGAGGAGCGGCATGTATACCTTTCCTTTCATTTAAAACAATGGGAAACCGGGGCAATACCGCCCGCAATGCGCCTCTGCAGAGGCGCATTGCTGGCGGTATTAACCCTTTATCGCCCGCTAGCGGGGGTAAATACCGCACCGCTAGCGGCCAAATCCTGCGGTAAATCCGACAGTATAGCGCCACTATTTTTAGCGGCGCTATACCGCCAGCGCACCTCCCGCCCCAGTGTGAAAGGGGCCTAAGGGAAATCCTTTAAGCGGTCACCAGAAGCATGGGAAGATTTTCTCTCCATTTCTTTTCTGGTGAGTAATCCATATATATATATATATATATATATATATATATATATATACACATATATATACACACACACACACATATATACATACATACATACATACACATACATATATACACACACACATATACATATATACACACACACACACACACACATACATATATACACACACACACACACACATATATACACATATACATACACACATATATACACATATACATACACACACATATACATACACACACACACACACGAGAAGGTGGTTACACGCAACATCAAAAAATAAAAAAACACACTAACTCAAACTTCAGATTCATTGTAACGTCATTTAGAGCAATGCAAGCTGGGAAATTTAGCGGGCAGCGCATGTGCATTTAAATGTTACACACCCCCTAGCCGTGGAATTTGAATTCCGCCGGGGTATTTACGATACGCCGCCGCAACTTTTGAGGCAAGTGCTTTCTGAATAAAGCACTTGCCTCAAAAACTTGCGGCGGCGTTCCGTAAATCAGATAGGTTACGCGGATCTAAAGATCCGCTGACCCATCTGAATCTGGCCCTATAGACTTGGTTCCAATGTTCCACAGAGACTTGAAATTCCAATGAAACCAAATCCTACAGTATGTGTTCCTTCCCAGCCTCCGAATCACAGATGGAAATGAACACCAAGAAATGCCTGCTTCAAATCTGTTTAATGTTCAATGTTCTCACCTTTGGAGGGGAAAAAATTCCGTTCCTCAAGTTCTCTTGTTCTTTTTCGGATGTGAAGCCAACTTTTTTGGAACTAAAAGAAAAATATAAAAATCTCAGAATGCGTAAAGAAAAAAAAAAAGTAATAAAAAAAAAGTAATAAAATCAAAAAAAGGAGGAGTTGTTACTTGCAGATACAGTAGGACATCTTTGTGCTTTAACAGACATCCATATGCATAGGAATATAGCTCGGCACATTTTAGATGACCAATGTCCACCAGAGTATGAACACAACTTGTTAAAGTGGAACTAAACCCACCAATTTAACCGTTTCCCAAAAGAAACTCTAATTAAAAATGGCCAAATTTTTTTTAAATCCTTAAATAAATCAAGCCGAGATTTCTTACCGAGGTGTTTCTTTACATTCTACCTACTAAAGCTTGTGTAGTGTATGTTACAATCAAGGCATGCCTCGGAAGACCGTTGCCAGTGTGCTCATGCCCGCTCTTAACAAAACTTTCAAGCGACCAAATGGCCATAGCCAAGCACATGTGTAGCACCAAGGTAACTGGTCAAATTTAGAGTGGAAGAAAAGGCAAAACTATAACCAGTCTTAAAAATCCACTCCAGTCCAATTATGTGAGCTCCAGATCACCTGTGCCAGTGAGTGGCTGCTGCAGTGGAGAGGGGGAGCCCTGGCTGGGCCCTGTGAGCCTATGGGTGACATCACAGCTCCTGGAATTCACAGCCATGGTAGTGTGCAGATCACATGACTGGACCAGAGCAGATTCAAAATAACTAAACAGATTTATATTGGTTATTTAGCGTGGGGGGGGGGGGGATAGTTCCATTTAGGCTTTTGTTCCACTATAAAAGTTGTTTAAAAAAGGCAGAAGATTTATTTTGATGCATCAAGATAAAAAATAAAAAAACGTGTGCATCAGCTGCCCTCATACTTAACCCGAGCCCCATCTCCATCTAGTTGCAGAAGACTTAGCTGTCCGAAACTCTCCCTCCTGGCTGAGACACTGGAGCGGGCACCATTAGCTCCCACTGCTGTCAAAGTTAGCCAATGAGGAGCGAGACAAGGCAGGGCCCGAGCCATGGCTCTGTGTCTGAACACAGAGCAAGCAGCTTGCTATGGGGGCACTTGATAGGAAGGAGGGGCCAGGAGCGCCATCAGGGCACCAGAGAAGAGAAGGATCTGGGCTGCTCTGTGCAAAACCACTATATAGAGCAGGCAAGTATGACAGGTTTGCCATTTCTTGTTTAAAAATACTTTAGTATCACTTTAAAGGGGTTGTAAAGGTAATTTTTTTTTCCCTAAATAGCTTCCTTTACCTTAGTGCAGTCCTCCTTCACTTACCTCATCCTTCCATTTTGCTTTTAAATGTCCTTATTTCATCTGAGAAATCCTCACTTCCTGTTCTTCTGTCTGTAACTTCACACCGTAATGCAAGGCTTTCTCCCTGGTGTCGTGCTCGCCCCCTCTCGGAGTACAGGAGAGTCAGAACGCTCTCTACATTGCAGATAGAGAAAGGAGCTGTGTGTTAGTGGGCGTTCTGACTCTCCTGTATTCCAAGGGAGGGGTCGAGCGCGACACTCCACACCAGGGAGAAAGCCTCGAATTACTGTGTGGAGTTACAGACAGAAGAACAGGAAGTGAGGATTTCTCAGAAGAAATAAGGACATTTAAAAGCAAAATGGAAGGATGAGGTAAGTGAAGGAGGACTGCACTAAGGTAAAGGAAGCTATTTAGGGAAATATCTTTTTACCTTTACAACCCCTTTAAGTATTATGTCTAAGCTATGCAGTCATGGGAGATGCATTTGACACAGTCTAGTTTAAGACACATTTTACAAATAACAAATCAACGGAATTATACAAAAGCTCACCTTTGATTCCCCTCCTGTTTTTTAACCATTATATCTTCCTCAGCTTCATCTGGTGCTTCCATGACTCCAAACAACTCTGGAGGAATAAAAAGGTCTTGGTTGACACCGTTTACCCAGCGTCTCTTTGAACTCTCCTTATTGAGCTCACCTAGCTCAGCTAAAACACAAAAAGTTAAGTTAAAGTTTTCCCCAAGTAAAACATTGAAAGGGGAGGGACAAAAAAAAAAAAAAAAAGCGGAAAAAGGGGGGGGGGGGTATCTAATCATTTCTACTGGCGGGGTTCATCATGCCATGCACCAGCTTCAATACATGCCATGTATAGGGTTGAGGGTGGTGTTAAGGCTACTTGTGTGCAAAATTTGGTTTATAGCTCTAAGTGTAAAGATTGAGCTTCCAAGACCTCCCCTTTCGATGTCCTGATTTCACCAATCATACTGCCGTTACTGCTAGAGCAGTGGTTCTCAACCTGGGGGTCGGGACCCCCTCGGGGGTCGAATTACGATTTGCCAGGGGTCACCAAACCCCGGGCTGTTCCTGAAGCACGCACAACTCTCCCAGCCTTTTCACAGCCACCCACACAGCCTATTTGCAGCTGCCCAGTCCACGGCATGGATGGGAGTGGAGACTAAAAGTCAGCTGACTGGTGAGGAATGTGAAGTGGGAGGGGCTGGTGGAGACCCCATCTCCTGATTTCAGCATAGGGGTCACTGCTGCGAGACACCACAAAGCCAGAGACACAGTGAGTAACATTGTCTGTGATTTATATTTGCCATTAAAAGTCCTCACTACAGTTCTCACATCAGCAGATTTGATCAAGAACACCTACAGTGAGGAAAATAAGTATTTGAACACCCTGCTATTTTGCAAGTTCTCCCACTTGGAAATCATGGAGGGGTCTGAAATTGTTATCGTAGGTGCATGTCCGCTGTCGCTGAGAAACACGGAGTTTGAGCTCCCTCCAAAGATTCTCTATTGGGTTTAGGTCTGGAGACTGGCTAGGCCACGCCAGAACCTTGATATGCTTCTTACAAAGCCACTCCTTGGTTATCCTGGCGGTGTGCTTCGGGTCATTGTCATGTTGGAAGACCCAGCCTCGACCCATCTTCAAAGCTCTAACTGAGGGAAGGAGGTTGTTGCCCAAAATCTCGCAATACATGGCCCCGGTCATCCTCTCCTTAATACAGTGCAGTCGCCCTGTCCCATGTGCAGAAAAACACCCCCAAAGCATGATGCTACCACCCCCATGCTTCACAGTAAGGATGGTGTTCTTGGGATGGTACTCATCATTCTTCTTCCTCCAAACACGGTTAGTGGAATTATGACCAAAAAGTTCTATTTTGGACTCATCTGACCACATGACTTTCTCCCATGACTCCTCTGGATCATCCAAATGGTCATTGGCAAACTTAAGACGGGCCTTGACATGTGCTGGTTTAAGCAGGGGAACCTTCCGTGCCATGCATGATTTCAAACCATGACGTCTTAGTGTATTACCAACAGTAACCTTGGAAACGGTGGTCCCAGCTCTTTTCAGGTCATTGACCAGCTCCTCCCGTGTAGTCCTGGGCTGATTTCTCACCTTTCTTAGGATCATTGAGACCCCACGAGGTGAGATTTTGCATGGAGCTCCAGTCCGAGGGAGATTGACAGTCATGTTTAGCTTCTTCCATTTTCTAATGATTGCTCCAACAGTGGACCTTTTTTCACCAAGCTGCTTGGCAATTTCCCCGTAGCCCTTTCCAGCCTTGTGGAGGTGTACAATTTTGTCTCTAGTGTCTTTGGACAGCTCTTTGGTCTTGGCCATGTTAGCAGTTCGATTCTTACTGATTTTATGGGGTGGACATGTGTCTTTATGCAGCTAATGACCTCAAACAGGTGCATCTAATTTAGGATAATAAATGGAATTTGCAGCTGTATCATACAAATAAATAGTTAAAAAATCATAAATTGTGATTTCTGGATTTTTTTTTTTTGATTATGTCTCTCACAGTGGACATGCACCTACGATGACAATTTCAGACCCCTCCATGATTTCCAAGTGGGAGAACTTGCAAAATAGCAGGGTGTTCAAATACTTATTTTCCTCACTGTAAATGGGATGATTAGAACTCCCTCAGCACTGCTACTCTTCTCATTCCACCCACCCCTCAACAAGGGGTAAGAGAGAGAGCGCAAGCGAGAGAGCACGAGAGAGCGAGCACGAGCGAGCGAGAGAGCACGCATGAGCGAGAGAGAGAGAGCGAGAGAGCGAGAGAGCGCGAGCGCGAGCGAGAGAGCGCGAGCGCGAGCGAGAGCGCGAGCGCGAGAGAGAGCGCGAGCGAGAGAGAGAGCGCGAGCGAGAGAGAGAGCGCGAGCGAGAGAGAGAGCGCGAGCGAGCGAGCGCGAGCGAGAGAGAGAGCGCGAGCAAGAGAGAGAGAGCGCGCGAGCGAGAGAGCGCGAGCGAGAGAGCGCGAGCGAGAGAGAGAGGAAACAAGAAATTAGGATAGAGAGGTAAAAGGGAAAGAAGGGATAACAGAGTGGTACATCCTAAAATGTGGAGTGATAGGGACTCGGGGAGCGCTCAATGTCCATGGGTTAGGGGTGCAAATTACTTGCCTTGCCTGCCGACAACCCACGTTACGAAAATAATTTTACTGTTAAGGGTCCCCACAACTTAAAGGAGCAGTAAAGGAAAAAAATGTTTTTGCTGAAATGACTGTTTACAGGGTATAGAGACATAATAGTTAACTAATTCCTTTTAAAAATGACTAAAAATAGATACAAATCAATCATATAATGTGCCTGCAGTTTCACTTTGGTTTTTTAAACTGGTTTCATGTTTCTGTGAAGTACAGAGACACACAGAACAAAAACAAACACACACAGGGCAGTGTTTGTTTTTAAAATGAATCTGATTGGTTCTGAGGAGTTTTAGACACACAGTAATTACACCTTCTTGATCATGGACCACAGTGAGAAGCTCGCATGAGTTTTTTCATAAGGAGCCAGACAAGCAGGAAGTGTGGAGATCAGAGAAGGATTACAGCTACTTCAAAGCAAAAACAAACAATGAGGACATGAAACCAGGACTGCAGTAAGGTAAAGGAAGCTATTTAGCTAAAAAAAAAAAAATCCTTTAGTGACCCTTTAAGGTTGAATCTACCCAAAAGGCTCCCATCTATTACTGGCTGAGTAACATGATGAGGTTGATTTACTCAAAAGTAGAGCATGTTTACTTTGCTGATGACCAAAATAAAAAATTTAAATTTAACACACCTCAGGATGTTTGCTTGCATAGGATTAAAGTCAATACAACTTCACTTTTTTTGTTAAGCGAATGTTTTTTTTGCAAGGTGAAATTTCACTTATTTAGGAAACGAGGTGAAGTTGTGTGGACTTAAAAAAAACAAAAAAAAAAAAAACTAATCATTCAAGTCTACGAAAGTCTAAACTCCTGTTAAAATGTCAGGTTTCTCTCTGATGTAGAAAAATGAGACAAAAATACATTTCAGAACTTTTTCCACCTTAAGGCTGCATTCACACCTTGGCGTACCTAATCGCGGCATTTTGTACCGCGATTTGCAGCGACAAAACGCCGCGATTGTAAATGCAGCTTACTCCCAGGTCCACATCTCCTATGCCGAACGCCGAAGCCGCCTGAAAAAAAGAGTCCAGGACTTGTTTTGAGCTTCAGGCGTACGGCGTTTCAGCGTTCGGCGTGGAGATGTGAACCATCTCCATTGAGGGCAATGTAAAATCACCCCTCCAGCGTATTATGGGCTGCTGCGGCGTCGCGCTTCAGGCGTATATGCGCCTAGGTGTGAATGGAGCCTTAATGTGACCTTTAAAACGGTTACAACTCAATTGAACAACAAATCTTTTAGTTGGAGGGAAGTAAAAATAAAAAACGAATCTATGGTTGCATATATGTGCACACCCTTAAAGCAGAGTTCCACCCAAAAGAAGTTCCACTTAAATCACCCCTTGTCCCCTTAGGCATGTCATTTATATTTGGGGGGGGGGTAGGGGCTTCAGTAGGAGTGGGACTTCTAGTCCCACTTCCTCCTTCCGCCCAGGGACTGCTTAGGCGACTTGTCATATCGCCTTAGGCGGCCCCTCCCTCTAGGCGATTACCTGGGACACGCGACAGGTCCCAGGCGATCGCCTGTCCACTCAGGGTGTGCAGCGCCGCTCGTGAATGCGCAGTGAGTGCCCGGCCATGAAGCCAAAAGCCGTCACGGCCCGGTGCACACAGTTAGAATGGAGGCGCCGGTGGAGAGGGGGGGGGGGGGAAGAGACGAGTGAAGCTCCGGGTGGCTGCATCGCTGGACAGTGGAACAGGTGAGTGTCTGTTTATCAAAAGCCAGCAGCTACACTTTGTAGCTGCTGACTTTTAATAAAACATAAAAAAAAGTCTGGACCTTCCCTTTAAAACTAATACTTTGTTGAAGCACCTTTTGATTTTATTACAGCACTCAGTCTTTTTGGTTATGAGTATCAGCATGGCACATCTTGACTTGGCAATATTTGCCAACTCTTCTTTGCAAAAACAAACACTCAAGTTTGTCAGGGCATCTTCTGTGCACAGCCTTCTTCAGATCACCCCACAGATTTTCAAATCGGATTCCGGTCTGGGCTCTGGCAGTGTTTTTAATTTGCCCAAACAGATCTTTTGGAATTATGGCCAAAAAAATTCAACCTTGGTTCCATCAGACCATAACAGATTTTCCCACGTGCTTTTGAGAGAATTCAAGTGTGTTGCCAAATTTAGCCAGGCTAGGATGTTTTTTTTGGCAAGAAAAGGCTTCCATCTTGCCACTCTACCCCATAGCTCAGACATATGAAGAATACAGGAGATTGTTGTCGCATTTACCACACAGCCAGTACTTGCCAGATATTCCTAAAGCTCCTTTAATGTTTCTGTAGGCATCTTGGCAGCCTCCCTACCCAGTTTTCTTCTCGTTTTTTCACCAATTTTGGAGGGACATCCAGTTCTTGGAATTGGCACTGTTGTGCCATATTTTCTCCACTGTGTTTCATGGTATATCTAATGCCCTGGAAATTCTTTTGTAGCCTTCTCCTGACTGATACCTTTTAACAATGGGATCCCTCTGGTGCTTTGGAAGCTCTCTGCAGACCATAGCTTTTGCTGTAGGATGTGACTAAGAAAATTGTCAGGAAAGACCTACTAGAACAGCTGAACTTTACTTGGGGTTAATCAGAGGCACTTTAAAATGATTTCAGTGTGTACTGACTCTATTTAACATGAGTTTGAATGCGGTTGCGCAATTCTGAACACAGCTACATCCCCAGTTATAAGAGGATGTGCACACTTCTGCAACCACATTATTTACTATCCCCCCTAAAAGATTGGTTTGTTTTTCAAATCGAGTTGTACAGTTCATAGGTCACATTAAAAAAGGTTAAAAAAAAAAAAGTTCTCAAAATGTATCTGTGTCATTTTTTTTACATCACAGAAACCTGACATTTTAATAGGGGTGTGTATACTTTATCCACTGTATGATCGTGTATGCTTTTCAAAGTAAATATCAATAGACTCTTGTACTGTGTTGACCATCAAGCAATGCAAAACATGTATACTGTAAGCAAAACCCAACTCAAGGTATTAAAGATGCAAGCTTTCAGGACCCCCCTTAGACCACAGCAAGATGGGAGCTGGACACCAGTAGTTCATTGCCAGGTTTGGTAGGACTGTGTTGGACAACTATTGGACAGCAAGTCAAGGGTAAATGCTCCAAGGTTGATTTCCTAAACCCGCATAGTGCAAAATCTGGCGCAGCTGTGCATGGTCGCCAATCAACTTCTAACTCCAGCTAGCACAATTTGACAAAAAAAATTGGGGGAGTTTTATAGGTTGTACCTAGTTTTAAGAAGGTACCCACTCCCACATCTGCTCTCACCACCTAGGTAATTGGAACAGACATTAGCTCCCCCCTCTGAAACACAGCACAGGTCCCAGAGGGCTGTGGGACCATTCACAAGGCATAGAGCAGCTTTAACATGCGCAATCACTGTCGGCTTCCCACAGTTAACATGCCGGTGCCTCAAAGACTGGCGAAAAACCAGCCTTGGTAGGGGCAGCACTGGATCCTTGGTCAAGGAAGTGTACATTAGTAGGTGCTGATTTTTAAACTTTTGTTTCCAGCGTGAAGATCCTCTCTAAGCTTTATACAAATTGAACAAGCTTGCATCCTTAGTTACTTGAGTTAGCCAATAAAATACACATTTAGGGGCAGATTCACAAACAATTGCATGGGCGCAGCATATGTGAGATACGCTACGCCGCTGTAACTTACTGTTCCCAGCTTCGAATCCACAAAGAATTTGCGCCGTAAGTTACGGCGGCGCAGTCTATCTCTCGCGGTGTAATGGCTCGCAATTCAAATGCGGCGAGTAGGGGGCGTGTTTCATTTAAATGAAGCGTGTCCCCGCCACAAAACGAACTGCGCATGCGCCGTCCCTAAATTTCCCGCAGTGCATTGCGCTAAATGACGTCGCAAGGACGTAATTGTTTTGACGTGGACGTAAATTACGTCAGCCCGATTCACGTACGACTTACACAAACAAAATAACATTTTTAAAATTATACGCGGGAACGACGGCCATACTTAACATTGAGTACGCCACCAGATAGCAGCTTTAACTATACGCCAAAAAAAGCCGACTAGAGACGACGTAAAAGAATGCGACGGCCGCTCGTACGTTCGTGGATCGTCGGAAATCGGTAATTTGCATGCACGACGCGGAAAACGACGGGAACGCCACCCAGCGGACGCCGAAGAATTGCATCTAAGATCCGAAGGCGTACGCCTGTCGGATCTAACCCAGATGCCGTCGTATCTTGTTTTAAGGATTCAAAACAAAGATACGACGTGGGAAATTTGAAAGTACGCCGGCGTATCAGTAGATACACCGGCGTACTCTCTTTGTGGATCTGCCCCTTAAACTACAAAGTTTCAGCATTTTAACTCATTTACTATGATGAATGAAAATTCAGTTTGAAAAAAGAAGAAACTATTTGAATTCTGTGTGAATAGAATTGTTAAGGAGCAGGCCAGGAAGCCCCCCCCCCCCCCATCAACATGGGGGGAGGTAGAGCACCCCTGCCCCAAAGCACCCCCCACCCATGCTGAGGGAATGTGGGCTTGCATGGTTCAGGAAGGGACAACGCTCACCTGTTCACCCCTTACCCCCCCCCCCTTCCTGGCCTGTATGCTCCAATAAGGGTCTTGTAGGGATTTTGGAGAGATTTTTTCTATTGCTGGCATTCTTTTGTTAACATTTCAGTTCTCAGAGGGGAACCCTGCTGAGAAGTCATCGGTTGTTAAGGATTCCTCAGAAGGATCCAAAGCTTTATTACACGGTCACACGGTACACATACAGCAAAGTTTCGGAGCCATGCAGGATCCCTTCATCAAGCAAGTGACGTGCCCTATGAAAGGGCCGTGCATGGCTCCGAAACTTTGCCGTATGAGTACCGTGTGACCATGCAATAAAGCTTTGGACCCTTCTGAGGAATCCTTTGCGTGTTGATGACATTTTTCCCCATTCAGATTGTCAGAGGTTTTCCAGCCTGTTGTCATTACAGTACCCAGCATCATTTCAGCCATTTCCATCAATGTGTATGTAGGTAATTCCCGTGATCGATTGTTAAGGACGCGGAGACCAGCTTCCCAGCCCGCTCCTTAACCATCTAGATCACACAGAATTCAAAAAACGATTGATAATTTTTCGACCGATCAAAACCATTCATAAAAAATGTGTAATTTGTTAGAAAATTTTAAACAAACCAAAATTAAAAAAAAAGGAAAAAGGAAAATTCAGAAAATAAATCAATGAAACATTAGTAAGATAACAAATCTAAAATCGGAAACTAAACAAATTTTTACATTCAAATGAAATGTGGGTGCTGAAAAAAATCTACCATACTTTTCATATATAACCAAGTGAAAAAATATATTTCAAAAACAATGTTTGCATTCAGCTTTAAAGTAATAAAGTGCGATAGCTTTTTTGCCGAGGAAAACGGTCGTGTGTATGTTTTTCATCGAGAAAACTGTCGAGGAACTCGATGAGAAAAAGAGAACAAGTTCTCTTTTTCCTCGTCGGGAGTCTCAATTTCCTCATCGGACTGGTTTGACGAGAAACACGTTAGTGTGTATGCTTAGAAACCCGCACATGCTCAGAAGCGTGGCGCCAGTGGAATCAAACTTACCCTTTATAGTGCCGTCGTACGTGTTTTACGTCACCGCATTTGAGAACGACGAGATTTTGTCTTGACAGTGTCTACGCAAAGAAAGCTTGTCAAGTTTCTCGACAAGCCTAACAAGGAACTCGTCGAGGAAAACGATGTTTCATTTACGACGAGTTCCTCGGTCGTGTGTACGAGGCCTTACACTTTATTCATTTTTTTTTTTGTTAGGTGATAGCAGCAGCAAATTTATATTTAAGTTTTTTCACCATCAGGTGGCAGCGCGCAGCTATATTATTTTGTTACATTCAGCTTTAAAATGACTAAATCTATCCAATGGGTCAACAAAGGATCTCCACATCAAGCCTGTAAAGAGAAGAATCATTTTGTTTGCATGTGTCCATAGAATGACAGAAGGCACTGAAGGAGCAAGAATGGGATGGAGATTTTATATTTTATCCTTTTTTGTTCTTGGTCAGGGCTGCCTATGAGGAACAAGTAGAAGTATCATTTTGTGCACAAGCTTGCCCCATCACCTCGAAGTAAAGCAAAAAAAAAAACAAAAAAAAAGGGAGGGAAGCCAATATTAAAAGCAAGCGTCAGAAAGCACACAACAAATCCAAGACATGGAGCTACGCACCTATTGTTGCTGGTTTTTTCCTTTTCCTAATTGATGCTCTGACCAGGTCGACACCATGAATTTTCTCTCTATGACGTTTTGATTTTGCATCGTAAAACCATTGTCCACTTTTGTATTTAAACTCGTTATCATCGTGCACTACATCATGCAGGTTCCTGTAAAAGCAACAAATGACGTAAAGTACACAATTAGACTGTTTAACAGTTACAGCTGTAGGTTAGCTTTTTAATGAACTACAACAGTGGTTCTCAACCCTGTCCTCAAGTATCCCCAACAGGCCATGTGTGCAAGTTTTCCTTCCTCTCGCACAGGTGCTTTAAATCAGTCAATGGCTGGGTATTTTGGACAGCCATTTTGAAATTCCCAAAACATGGCCTGTTGGGGGGGGGGGGGGGCTTGAGGACAGGGTTGAGAACTTCCGAACTACAAGGTTGTCTGCCTGCACCACAAGGACTATGTCATCTCTTATCAGACCTTATGCACAGGTGTCCCACCAATAGTTTCCATGCAATCTTTGTGATGTAGGAGCGCTGAACCTTATGCGGATGGTTTTTTTTGTCTTGTTTTTTAAAGGAACACACAGATAGTAAAGATATCTCAGAGATATATCCACAACAGTATACGTACATGGAAAAGGTCAGCAAAACAAAATCAAACCACATGTGTTGGATGCAGATCAATGAGCGAGATACTATAGAGACCCAAAATCCCAGGTACTAGGAAGTCTTTGTACCCTGTGTGGCATTTTGCACGGTTAACACAGTTATTACTTAAGACAAACAAAATAAATCAAGAAAAAGACCCGAAGCGACAACGAAACCTAAACAAAACCAAAAAGGGGGGGTGTTTGGGTAGGAAAAGGAGCCAATCGTACCACCAAACCGGTAGAACTAGAAGCCCTGCCAGAGCACACGCCAGGTGATGGGGTTTAATTGTCTATTCTGAAGAATAGAAAGCTCTGTTCAAACTCGTGCCAGTAGAACCACTTAAAAAAAAATAATAATAATAATAATAATTCCCGACGGCCCTTCTCCGTGGCTACCAGAGGTCCTCCATCTCATTGATTTCAACTACTTTTTTCAGCCAAGCGGGTATTGACAGTGCCTGCATCTGCTGCCACAAAACAGTGGAATACTGCTCTTTGACGCTGTAATCAGGAGGGGCAAAATGGAGCGTCTGTAGATCTTACTCGAGAACTGGTGATGTAGAAAGAAGCGTGAAGGATCCTTCGGTAGCTCACGATCTGAATTTCTGGATTATACTTTGGACCTTTTTCCAGTAAGGCTGGAGTAAATCGGCATGACCAGAAAATGAAGTAGAGCGCCAGATTCCTCTACCTACCTCCAACAGGGACTTGAACATGGGGGGGGGGGGGGGACATCTAATGAATTTTGACAGCTATATGAAACCAGCGGGTTAAAAAGGGGACTGTAAACCCTCGTGTTTTTTTCACCTTAAAGAAGAGGTCTGGGTAAAAAAAAAATTAAAGCCAGCAGCTACACATACTGCAGCTGCTGGCTTTTAATAAATTGACACTTACCTGTCCTGGAGTCCAGCGATGTCGGCAGTAGGGTTCCCGCCATGAAGTCGAAAGGCTACACTGCCGTCATTGCGGGCAAGGGAACCCGGCAGTGTAGCCTTTTGGCTTCATGCCGGGAACCCTACTGCGCATGCGCGAGGCCCTGCTCCTCCCTCCTTTTAGCCCGGCGGCCAGGGGAGGAGGGAGCCCCACGGTGATGTCACGGCCAGACTCCCAGGAAGTGGGAAAAATAAAAATAAAAATGGGTTGATTTATGGCCACTGAACGATTTATCGGTCATTTATCATTTTGTACTTGTTTTGTTTGTTTTTCGAAAATGGGTTCGGCCGATTTTTCGTAAAGTGTATGGCCAGCATAACTCTATACCTCCGTTACCCCGTTCAAAGCATTAAAAGCAGAGGTCCAGCCACCACTGCAAAAATTAAGCTAGCAGCTACACATACTGCAGCTGCTGACTCTTAATAAATCGAGCACTTGCCTGTCCTGGAGTCAGCGATGTTGGCACCGCAGCTGATGCTTTCATCAACTGTCGGGTGCGTGCCGCTTCCATTGCGAGTAAGGGAACCCGGCAGTAAAACCAGGCGGGTCACGCCGGGAACCCTACTGCACATGCGAGAGGCTACGCTCCTCTCTCCTACTGGCCTGGCGGCCAGGAGAGGAGGAGGAGGAAGCCCAGCGGTGACATCGATACCTGCGGCTGAGGCTCCCGGAAGTGGGAACAGGATACCTGTGAAAGAGAGGTATCCCACACGATTTTCAGTTATGATGGGTTCACGCTATTGCGAATTGTATGTGGTTTCTCCACATCAAATTCGCAAATAGCAGGAGATTCTGAATGGCTTCACATATCTCCTCAGCGGCTCTGGAGTGAATTTGCACTTGTGCACCTGTACGTCGTTTGGTCTGTTTCAGGTCCGAAATTCAACCAAAAATTCGGACCTGAAACGGGGGAACGGGACGCACTGGACCCCTGCTGGGAGCCGCATGCGACAATAGTGTGAACCCAGCCTAAAGCTTCCCCGCCCTTTATGGATTTCGATAGAATGGGGCAGGGTTAGTTTATCAATAGGAGTGGGACTTCCTGTCCCACTTCCTCCTTCCGCCCAGGGACCGCCTAGGTGGCGACTCCTCTTGCCTTAGGCAGCCCCTCCCTGTAGGCGATCTCCTGCGACAAGTGACAGGTCCCAGGAGATTGCCAGTCCATTCATTTAGAAAAAAATAAGATGAAAGGTTTAGCACTGGGAATACTTTTTGATAGATAAAAAGTGCATTTTATATTCAACTATATAGATCAGACCAAAATGAGGGACAAATGAGGAGGAATGAGGGAAAGAGGGACATTGCTCCAAATCAGGGACAGTCCCTCGAAATCAGGGACAGTTGGGAGGTATGTTTAACCACACATTTCACTGGAAACACCTGAAGGCAATCAAAGGAAAAGGGCCATAAAAAAATAAATAAATAAAATAAATAATCCAAAACACCTATAAAAAACAAAACAAAACAAAAAAAAACGGGGTGCACTCTTTAGGAGAGCGATACCAGTTCCATGAGGCCCTATAAGCATCTAGTGCGATTTACCATTTGTATTTTTGCTTTCGCCATCACAATTTTTCTTTCAAACTTGGATGATTCTGAACTCCAGTGCACAGGGTTAAGGACAGGATCATGCCTTTGTGAGGGCACAGCACGTATACATACATGTGTAGCGTGTTGTGATACTATTTATTGTGAATGGTACACCAATACACCACACCTACCCTAAAGTTCACCGCAATGCACAGTAACAAAAAGGGTCAGTGTGGTTACCTTTGCGCTGAGGTGCATTGGCAGCATAATCTTCTTGGTGAAAACAAATATTTTTTTCTATTTTTTTTTTCTTATAAAAAAGGAGAATCTAGCTTGCAAAAAGTTTGTTTGCACATGATTCAAGCTTCAATCCCAGCATGCCAGAACAAGTTCACTCTGAATAGAGAGACACGTTCTGCAATTTTATTTCCTAGACAAACCCAAAGCAATACTGCTACGAAAGGTTGCCCAGCCTGAGCAATGCCGAAGGCAAAACAAAAAAAAACAAAAAAAAAAAACTTGTGTCCATTTGCATAGACCTTCCTTTAGGGAAATAGGATCCTTGGATAACAGTTATGCAGAGCAACAGCACAAGCAGCTTCTTGGCTTAGCTTGTTTTGCCCGTTTCTTAAAGGGTGAAACTCGAAAAATTATAAATATCATGCAAAAGTTCAATTTAACTAATGCAACTTAAAAAGGTGAAACTAATATATAAATATAGACTCATTACATGCAAAGCAAGACAGTTTAAACAGTTATTTGTCATAATTGTGATTATGGCTTACAGCTCATGAAAACCCCAAATCCACAATCTCAGAAAATTAGAATATTACATGCAATCAATAAAACAAGGATTGTACATAGAATATTATCGGACCTCTGAAAAGTAGAAGCATGCATATGTACTCAGTACTTGGTTTGGGTCCCTTTTGCAGCAATTACTGCCTCAATGTAGAGTGGTATGGAAGCGATCAGCCTGTGGCCCTGCAAAGGTGTTACGGAAGACCTGGATGCTTCAATAGCGGCCTTCAGCTCTTCTGTATTGCTCGGTCTCATGTCTCATCTTTCTCTTGGCAATGCCCCATAGATTCTCTATGGGGTTCAGGGCAGGAGAGTTTGCTGGCCAATAAAGCACAGTAATCCCACGGTCATTGAACCAGGTTTTAGTGCTTTTGGCAGTGTGGGCAGGTGCCAAGTCCTGGTGGAAAATGAAGCCAGCATCCCCATAGAGCTAGTCTGCGGAAGGAAGCATGAAGTGCTCCAAAATCTCCTGGTAGACGAGAGGGCTGCGTTGACTCTGGGTCCTTGGTTGCCAAATGAGATGCACCTTTGCTCTCATCAGAAAAGAGGACTTTGGACCACTGAGCACCAGACCAGGTGTATTTCTTTAGCCCAGGTAAGATGCTTCTGACGTTGTTTGTTGTTCAGGAGGCTTGACAAGAGGAATACGACATTTGAAGCCCATGTCCAGGAGCCGTCTGTGTGTGGTGGCTCTTGATGCACTGACTCCAGCCTCAGTCCACTCCTTGTGAGAGTCCAAACACTTTTGAATGGCCTTTTAATGACAATCCTCTCCAGGCTGCGCTCATCCCTGCTGCTTGTGCACCTTTTTCTTCCACACTTTTCCCTTCCACATAACTTTCCATTAATGTGCTTTGATACAGCACTTTGGGAACATCCAACTTCTTTTGCAATTACCTTTTGAGGCTTTCCCTCCTTATAGGGTGTCAATCATGGTTTTCTACACAACTGTCAGATCAGCAATCTTTCCCATGATTGTGATTCCTACTGAACCAGACTGAGAACCCATTTAAAGGCTCAGGAACCCTTTGCAGGCGTTATGGCTTAATTAGCTGATTAGATTGAGACACTTTGAGCCTACAATATTGCACCTTTTCACAATATTCCAATTTTCTGGGATTGTGTATTTGAGGTTTTCACGAGCTGTAAGCCATAATCACCACAATTATGACAAATCACAGCTTGAACTTTCTTGCTTTGCATGTAATCAGTCTCATATATTAGTTTCACCTTTTAAGTTGCATTAGTGAAATAATTGAACTTTTGCACGATATTCTAATTTGAGTTTCATCTGTATTTTATCTTGGTGGGCCGCAGTCCATGGCCTCACAGAGCTCATTTCACACCACTGCTTTGTTGTAACATGTGGTAGCGTACCAAGTTAAGTGCAATGTATTGAGGTGCCATACATTTTGCATGGCACTCTAATGAATCTCCAGACCTTGGCCCTTATTTTTTGACTTTTGCTGTTAGCTTCTCCAATGGGAGGTTAACCCTCTTCATTTGCCCTGGTGATTACTGTCGCTGGAAGGGGGGGGGGGGTGCCAACATTTTGAGTGGTTAGTGAAACAGGATATATAGTACAATATTGGGGGTACAGTGTTGGACTACAGATAAAACAGATTTGGGGGTGCTTATTTAAGAGGACTGCAAAATGAGCAAACTGCAGGACACAGCAGTGCGAAAAGTTAATAGAATTCTGCGGTGCATCACTAGAATTTTTACCAACATGAGAAATGAGGTCCCGATTCACCTACATAGGATCTTTAGTCATCACTGGCAGGAGGAAGGAGGTCCCCATTCCACTATATAGATCTTTAGTTATAACATGAGGGATCACCAGCAGGAGGAAGAAAGTCCCAATTCATAATATATATTTGTATATAGCACTAGAGGCAACACCAGCAGGAGGAAAGACATCCTGATTCCTTAATGTAGAACTGTGGTTGGACCTCTTTTGGAATATGGTTCTAGAGACCCCACTTAAGCCAGCCATGCATGGATCAAAATTCAGCCAGTACAACAGGGACCAGCCAAATTTCAAGCCATGTACAACCACCCTGTCAGGTTTTCTCACACTCAATCAGTGCCACAGGATATAGCCAGCAGCGCGGATGTGTATTCTGATATCATTGAAGTCTATCTGCTGTCACAAAACAAGAAAATAGGGGGGAAAAAGAAACCCAAAACACACACACACACACGCAAAAAAAAAAAGAAAAAATTGGTGACATGCCTGAGGGATAAAGCATCAGGAGAGACTGCAGAAACCCAATAAGAGGGACACAACTAAAACCTTTGTATACACAAGGGGGGGGGGGGGGGGGATAGTTCAGGGGAGGCAGCATTTTCAATACGAAGCCAAGAAAACAGGGAAGTTACCTCAAAATTAGCAGGAGGAAAATATAGGATTTACCAAAAAGAGTAATTAAAGCAGAGTTCCACCCAAAAGTGAACTGCCACTCATTGTACTCCTTCCCTCCGGTGACACATTTGGCACCTTTTGGGGGGGGAGGGGGGACAGAATACCCCACCGCCCGGGCTTCCTCCCTCTCCTGGCCGCCAGTCCAGTAGGAGAGAGGAGCGGAGCCTCTCACATGTGCAGTAGGGTTCCCGGCGTGACCCGTAAGGCTTCACTGCCGGGTTCCCTTACTCGCAATGGAAGTGGCACGCACGCGGTGCCAACATCGCTGACTCCAGGACAGGCAAGTGCCTGATTATTATTATTATTATTACAGTGGTGGGTGGACCTCTGCTTTAATGCTTTGAACTGGCTAACAGAGGTATAGAGTTATGGTGACCATACACTATATGGAAAATCGGCTGAACACATTTTCGAAAAAACAAACATTAGGCCGCAAGTACAAAATGATAAATCGTTTAGTGCAGTGGTCATCAACCTTGTCCTGCAGGGCCCACTAACAGGCCAGGTTTGCAAGATAACTGAAATACATCACAGCCGATATCATTTGCTCCTCAGTGATTGCAGTATTCTAGACTGTGGGCCCTGCAGGACTGGGTTGATGACCACTGGTTTAGTGGACATAAATCAACCCATTTTTTTTCTTTTCTTTAAACATATACCTAGTGCAAACAGTTCAGAGAGGAAACACATTAACCTTTTAAATTTATCGTTTGTTAGGACATTTCCGAACTTGTTCTTGTTTTTTTCGGCCTTAAAAACGTCCCAACGATTGTCAATTTGGTTCCCATTAACTGGCCGAAAAACGAATGATTGGTCTAAACGACCGAAATGCGGAGGATTTTTCGTATAGTGTATGGCCAGCATTAACCAACGCTAAGTAAATGTAAACATTCTTGCAAAAAAAAAAACAAAAAAAAAACAAACACACACACACACACACACACACACTAGACAAAAATAAAAAAAAATCTATTTTTCTATCTAGTATCTATTGAATACTTGGTCTTTCTGCTGCCTCATTCTATGTTTCTGTATAAGTGTGTTCCACATTTTTACAGCATTACAGTAAAGAAGCCTGTTTGCAGAGGTTAAACCTCTTCAAGACACTCCAGAGTGCTCCCTTTCTTTTTGTTTTGACCCTAAAGTGTACGACTTTTCACAAAAGATTTTTTTTAGGTTTATATAGTACAAGCAAGTATTTATACACCGATCATATCCCCCTTTTATTGCCTCTTCAAGGTGGAATTATTGAATCCATCTTCATAGCGGTGGTGCTTCTCATTAGTTGAGTTGCCCTACTTGGAATGGTAATAACGACCCAGTGCCGTCACTAGGGTTGGTGTCACCCGGTGCAGTAAAACATGGCGTCACCCCCCCCCCCCCCTCTGTCTAGGCTGCCCAGCACCAAGCAGGCAGCGCACGGGCATGGGGCGCACCCCAAACCAGCCCCTGTAAATGATAGTATAGTGGCAGGTTAGGGTAGTATAGAGTGGTATAGTGGCAGGTTGGTGTAGTGGGGTGGTATAGGACAGGTTAAGGTGGCACAGGGCAAGTTAGGGTGGCACAGGGCAAGTTAGGGTGGCACAGGGCAAGTTAGGGTGGCACAGGGCAAGTTAGGGTGGCACAGGGCAAGTTAGGGTGGCACAGGGCAAGTTAGGGTGGCACAGGGCAAGTTAGGGTGGCACAGGGCAAGTTAGGGTGGCACAGGGCAGGCTGGGGTGGTACAGGGAAGGCTGGGATTGCACAGGGCAGGCTGGGCATGTCAGCAAAAAAAAAAAAAACACGGGATGGTGTCACCCCTCTAGCGGGTGTCACCCGGTGCGTAACCGCACCCCCCTAGCAACACCTCTGTAACGACCCATTATAGCCACAAAAAGGGGTGTAAACTTGCAAGCGCACAAATCTCAAAAGCAGAGTCCCCAAGAGATACAGGAACCCGTTGGGTCATTTCAGATCTCAGCATCTACCAAAATTAGAAAATTTCA
This sequence comes from Rana temporaria, assembly GCF_905171775.1. Lineage (NCBI taxonomy): Eukaryota > Metazoa > Chordata > Amphibia > Anura > Ranidae > Rana > Rana temporaria. The sequence continues at coordinate 36,296,975 of NC_053490.1, forward strand.
GCTTTTAAGTCAACTGGCCCTTTAAATAGGAAGTCACTCCATAGCCCAGACAACTAAACACACAATTTATACATACCACTCAGAAGAAATAGTTTTCCTCCTAAAAGGTCTGGTGAAGAGCATGGGTCAGTGAGCTTTCCTAATGAGTAGAATGTTAGATCATGGGGAATGACAAAGCTGAACCTGTAACATGGAGCACACTGGAGTGTATAAGCACAAAGGCAAATACCGGATATAAAGAGATTGTAGCGGATCAGCCAAGGCAATCTGCATGTCAAGTGACTTCTTAGCTCACATGATGTATTAAGGAATGTGCTGGCAGGTTTAATCAGTGGTGAGAATTAACTGATTATAGGAGAGAAGAACGTGCCTTTCCATCAAACAGACGAGACCCCCGTTGGGAAACTCACAATCTAATATCGGGCTACCTGGACAATACTTGCCGGAGGGATTAGCCCAAGGATGCAGGCATGTACACACATGACCAGGGTTTGGTTATGTCAGAAATAAAACAAAATTATTATTTTTTTTTTTTTTTTATGAGAATATATATATATATATATATATATATATATATATATATATATATATATATATATATATATATATATATATATATATATATATATATATATATATATATATATATATATATATATATTTTTTTTTTTACAGATGTAAAAAAAAAAAAAAAAAAAAAAAAAAAAGCACATTTAAACATCTAAAGGAAAACAAGTTCCAATTTTGGGTGGAACTCTGCTTAAAATAACAAACGTGTCATACTTGTCATACAAAGGTTTTGCACAGAGGCCCCAATGCTCTTTTTCTAGGTTTCGCCAGCAGCGCTCCTGGCTCCTCTTCGAGTGCCCCAACCGAGAGACTTTATGGGGGGGGGGGCACTCGTGCGCGCGCACTCCCGAGTCCTGCTGGTGCGTCCATTGACACAGACAGCAGGACTCTTCCCCGTCCCCTGGTTCCTGTGTCACTGGATTTGAGTGACAGCAGCGGAAGCCAATGGCTCCTGCTGCTTGCAATCTGTCCCATCAGGACCCGAGACAGGGCTTGTTCTTGTACGATCGGGTCCAGATAAGATTTTTTTTTTTAAAGAGCAACTGTCATCTCTGTCCCGCAGCAGTTCCTCCTCTGACCCGCTGTTGATTCACCGACAGTCCCATTCACTTTAATGGAACGTCTGGTGATGCGGCAGTGCCACAACAACAAGGTGAGGGATGTGGCGGCAGCAGGTTAGTGGAAGGCCGCCAACAGGCGCTGCCATGATTAATCTAAAAATGGCAGATGCTCTTTAAATGCAAGGACTCCTTTCTGGTCGTTGGAATCTTTAATATTTGCAAACAAAATGAAGGTTTTCTTTACAGCCTGCTACCATTTTGCTCCTCAAGGAAGGAATAAAGCACTTCAAGCTATGCGCAGAAAGATCACAAGGTTCATAAACCGCTTAGGTTTCACACTTGGAGCCTGGTACAGATGCATTGCTCTTTAAACAATCATACAGTTTGTAGTGTACATCGATTTGCAAAACAATGGGATAAAAGGAATATTCCTGAACTTAGATTTATCTCATGGTTACTGTGAAATTGTGTGAATGCATCAATGCAGTGCATGTTATCTCAGCTTGCAGAACTTGAATTGAATGAGTTTACCAAAAATTTGACTATTTGCTCCATTTTATGCTGAATATATATATATATAAAAATAATCGCATGTGTACTTTATAGTACCGGTGCTAGTCAAATTTAAGGGTAGATCAGAGTATTGTTGGACTCTGATCTAGATTGTCAAGTGAAAAACAGGGTCTCTGTCTCAGCTTGGCTGTGCTGTGGGCTTATTCTGTTGTACTGGGGTGTTCTTCCAGCCCCAGTGCTGTAGGTGGCAGCAGTGGAGTCAAGATTTGGGTGCTCTTTCCTAGCAGCCAATCAGGAGGGTTTGACCTCACTGTGCATGCTGGGGAGAGGTATTTATGGGGCAGACGCCATTGGTTCTGGGTCTTCTTCGTCCAGTGTGGCACCCACCTTTAGGGTGGCCACATTCACAGCGCCCCGGCATTATGGCCTACCCGGCTGGGGCGTGCCTGCTACGCGGTGTTCCTGGTTCCGGGGCCATGCTGGCCCGGAGCATCTGAACAGTGACAGGGACCCAGTGAGTGACTAGGTTCCCACCATTGAGGATCCCAAGCTGTACTGCTGTTCGGTGGGGAGTCAGTCTGCGGAGCGCCATTGAGAGGCTGGTGGTCCAAAAGGGCCTGGACACACCATCGGGGATCGACGTAGCCAGACACTGAGGGATTGATCAACTGTCAGTCGGTACCTGGGTGACAAATTGAAGGAGACCCAGGCGTAACTCATCTAAGGAGGAGATCTCCAAGAATTCAATCCAGAGAGGGCCCTGTGGCAGAGGTACCTTTCTGAGGCTCACCGAGGAGGGTCTGTGGCAGAGACTTCGTCCTACCATTGTCCGAGTGATACTTTGGCTGCCAGGTCAGCGAGAGAGGCCTGTCCGGGTACACTAAACCTATTCCAGCAGGAGTGGCGCAGAGAAGTGTTACGCTTGGGAGCAGTGGCGGCTGGTGCTCAACATTTTTGGGGGGGCGCAAACGGAAAAAAAATTGCAGCCTCACTGTGCCCATCAAATGCAGCCACTGTGCCATCAATTGTCACCACTGTGCCATGCCATCAATTCGCACCGCTGTGCCCTTTGTCGCCGCTGTGCCCATTAATTGTCGCCGCTGTGCCCAGTAAAGTGCCCCTCCCCCCCCCCCCCCCCGGCACTTACCTTTACTGGAGTCAGCCATCCACGTCCCTCAATGTCTTCTACCGCCCTTGATGACTGACAGGCGTCTCAGCCAATCAGGTTACCGGTAGCTAGAATCAGCCAACCCGATTGGCTGAGACACCTGTCAGTCTTATCCAAGGAGCGCATCCCTAGTGCGTTCCTTGTATAAGCTTCCGGGACCCGAGGGCTGTACTCGGAAAAGCCTATCAGAGCCGTTGGCTCTGATAGGCACTTCCGTACAGCCAACCTGCTGCCGTTATTCAGATGGCCGGACATGAGCGCCAACCATCTGAATAGAACAGCGGCAGCGGCGATAATAACATAGATTCGTGCAATGCATGAATCTATGTTATTAGACTCAGTGGCGGTGAGAGCCAGAGGGGGCGGCGCTCCAGCGCCCTTTATGGACGAACCGCCACTGCTTGGGAGCAGGACTGCTTCCCATTATAACGTCTGAATCTGCTATTCTACCTTCTTCTGATTTACTTTCCTCACCACAAGTTTATTGTTTTTACCCGGCTGGGTAATAAAGAGCACAGCAAAGAGCACCTGTCGTGGACATTCCTTCACTTCTACTATATGCAATTCGCATCATTTACCCGTAGGAATTCGGAGAAGCCATGAGGTAATGTGCCGCCCAAACATCCAGCAGCTCCTCCGGGGGTAATGCTACATATACCGTATATATATTTTTTTATCCACCCTGCTCCTTTAGTAAATCAACCCCAAAAGTTTACCAGTTCGTTCAATGAAGACACACAGTGTGGCAAGTAATAGATGTTTTACCTTGTTGGTATGCCAAGTGTATGATTGTTTGAGTAGTGCAGGATAAAAATTACAGGCATGCAAAAAGATTGTTAATTAAAAGGGTAACTCCTTTCTTGGGGAAAAAATTAATTAAAATAAATATAGCGCATATGATTGCAACACAAATCATTTTGTAATTTAACAACATTAAAAATGACCTTTTCTTTTTAATCTGCAACCAATGTAACTTTCTGGGAATACATTGTGTACAGAAAACTCCAGGTAGCCTTATTGAAGAGTGTGTACTGACCAAAAAAAAAACATTTCCTGCTTGTATGATTGGCTCAGTTTTCCCAGAAGTCTGCCTAAAGCCTGGTACACACGATTGGATTTTCCCCGATCAAAGCGTAGGACTTTTGTCTGAAGGGTGTTGGCCACGAACTTATCTTGCATACACACAGCAAAGAATTGTCGGCCAACAAAACACGAACCTACGTGTTTTTTCAGCTCTTTAGCGCCACCGTTTTGGCAACTTCTGCTAATGTGTTATGGTGGGCATTGCTTCTGTACACACACGATCGGATAATCCGACAACACACATTCGTTGTTGGAAAACTTTAAAGCATGCTATCCAACAATTTGCAGGTGGAAAATCCAACAATTGTCCAATTGTCCAAAAACGGTCAGATTTCCCGGTCAGATTTCCCGGTCAGATTTCCCGGTCAGAAAATCCGACCGTGTGTACGGGGCCTTTAGATACAAGTCAGATTTCAGGCATCCCTTGCAACAAAAATGTAATTTGAAAGATACTTTCAATAGGAACCCGTCTAAAAGGGATGCAGGCCCAGCAGATTTATTCATTAGTGCCCTGCAGCTTCACACCTGACAGTTAATTATGAAACCACTCCCATTAGACCCATTCAGAACAGAGGCACAGGGAAACGCATTGATTTCTTCAGAATAGCAAAAGGTAGAAATCTGCAAAGTTAGTTATAATCCTTGTACAATCCCCCCTCAACAAAAGTGGAGTAGCGCTTTAACCAATTTGACTTTTTTTTTTAGCAACATTAAAACGTATTTTTTATTATTTGTTTTTTTTACCATCTAAATTTATAATTATTTTTGTTATTATAATTTTTATTATTTCCATTATTTCAATCCAAAAATCACTTGCTTCCTCAGGTTCCTATAAGGGGGTATCCTTCATTAGGGGTAGCCTAAGGGGTATGAAGACGACAGATGTTTATTGTACATTTGGTGTTTCTGCAGCACTGCTTTGTCAGACAATCACCATGAAATGACAGTAATCACAGCCTGGAGCCAACGTCTTTGGCTGCCTGTTCCTTTACTGCGCACACAGATGTTGCCACACCTCAAAGCAAGCATAGCGCGCCAGACAACTGTATGAGCGCCCACACAGATCTAAAGTTCAGGTGCAAATGACATTACCAATCCTTTCATAACACATGGTAACTACATAAAAAGAAATTTGGTTCATTGTGGTGCATTAGTCAGCCGATACAAATCAATTGGCTGCTCTAACGCAAGTTTAAAACGCACATGTTCCATCGCATGTTAATACACCTCAATGGACTGTCCTGGGGTGAATGAGTTTTAACAGTTTATTAATTGTTCATTCATTTCTGCCAGTATGACTACTTCCTTTACAGGGTGACAACGCTGGGTGTTCTAAAGTGAAAAACCGCACAGTAGCATTGCAACGCTTTTCGTTTAATATGGAGAAAATTCTTTTAAAACTATGCGAGTAAATCTAGATAACAAATCATGTATTCTGACAGCAAACCAATCCTATGAGGAAGACCTTGATCACGCAGGTGGAAACGCTTCAGGAATTTGTACATCAGACATTTAGAACATATGTTACTGTATGTACCATTCATTGTTTGCATTTTTGTAGAATTTCCAATGTAGATACAGTCTACAACCAGAGCTCATATTTTAACATTAAAATGTGTTTTCGGCCATGTTGAAATTCAATAAGAAACCCTTTTTTAATCAAGTACCTCTTCCAATACTACTAATTTGCTGTGGAAAAGCCCCACTGAGGGAACTCTTCCATATTAGCACAGTAGCATTGTTACCCTTTGGGGCAGGATATATTTTTTTTTTTTTTTTTTTTTTTTTTTAAAGGGACAAATACATTTGAGAAAGACAAAAAAAAAAAAAAAAACTCTAGTTATATCGGAGCGCCACCTAAAAAGAGGAAGCTCTGCTTATCCGCTTCCTCCCCCCTCAGAAACCTTTTGGAGAGGGGGGGGGGGGCAACAGGTACCTGGCTTGGACAGGTACACGTGCCCTCTTTCGGGAGAACCTGCAAGGCTTCACTTCCTGTTTACCTTACGGGCAATCACGACGGCAGCACCTGAGAGCTGATGAAAACATCAGCTGGGGTGCCGACATCGCTGGATTGTTGGAGTTGGGTGGTGGCAGGGTGGGAGTAGAGTAAGTGAAGGCAAGCTAGTTGAGAGTGGGGTAAAAGGGATTGTGGGGTGGGAGAGTTGGGATGTGATCACTGGGGGGGGGGGGGGGGGGCGGAATAGAAGGGTTATTGGGAGACATGGGAGCAGAGGTGACAGCTGGTAGAGGGAAGGAGGAGGCAACAGGCAGAAGTGACAGCCAGAGACTGGCGTGGTACAGGAGACAGCCAGCGACTGCAGGCATGGTACGGGTACTCTATAAAGGAACACTGCACTAACAGGATGGGAGAGAGCCTGCACCACCTCCTCTCTGCCGCCGACACCTCTCCTGTCCTCTGCCTCTTGTCCCAGCCCCGAATGCAGGGATTGAAGAAGAGAAGCTCAGCGGCCAACAATGTCCATGGTGGGAGAGCCCACAACAAATCTGGGGAGCACCCCCATAGATCCGGCCACATCGTCTGTCTCGTGGGAGAGGAGCTGGCCGGACAGCACACGGAGGAGGGAGAGAGCCCTGCTGCTCAGTGCAACAGGATACACATAAAGCCTCAGCATCCAGCTAGGGAGAGCCCGGAGTCAGAGCTGGAGGAGGGAGGTATGCAGCGAGGAGACGAGGCTGGTGGGCTGTTAGAACGGGCAGGCCTGCACCTAGCGATACCACTGGGAGTTGGAGGTGGGGATGGCACTGTCCAGAGGGGAGGAGGAGGTGGTCCGCTCCCTAGCAATGTCGCTTCCGGTATCAGAGCATTTTTCCGAGTACCGATACTTGTGAAAATGGCTAGTATCGGCACCAATATCGATACTAGCATCAGTGCAACCCTACTAGGAACTCCCAGTCCCTTTAGAAAGTAGCATAAAAATGTTGTAAGCTGTATGCTGAAGTACCTCCAAGATCCTTGTAGACACTGGTCTCAGCTCTACCGACTGAAGGAAAAATGCCAGCCCACCCGGCTGACTTCAGATCTCCCTGGGCAAGGTTAACAGAGACCCGCTACATAGGGGAAGTCTCTCACCTTGTTTGCAAGTCCCTGACTGCTGTAGCACTTACACTGTCCTCATTGTTCCCTCCGCCTCTCAAGGAAGATTCCCTCCAAACTGCTTTGTCAGGGTCCCCCCCCCCCACTCACTGTGCACAAGAGCGTAGGCTCCCTCCTCACTGGACAGAGGCAGCCATTGGCTCCTGCTGCTGTCAAATCACAGCCAGGGAGGAACAAGTGTGGGGGATCCAAATCACCTGCTGGGTGCCAACGGACCCATAGTCGGCTCAGTAGCAAGCATGTGCGAGTGCCCCCATAGCAAGCCGCTTGCTATGGGGCACTTGGCAAGGAGGAGCGCCAATGGGGCACCTGAGAGGAGGAGCTGGGCTATTGCACAGAGCAGGCACGTAGACAGAAATACCCTCTACTTGAAAGGGGCCATGATCGGCACAGCACACCAGAGAGACTCAAAAAGCAATCAATATGTATAGAAACTGTACTTATTACATTTAAAAAAATGGAACAGCTTGAAAACAATTGCCAAAACCTTGACCAATGTCAGTGAATTAACTGAGACACCCGATGCGTTTCGAAAATAGGGTTTCGACTCATATAGCAGGTACAAGGATATTCTAAACTAATAGCAATGACTTTCATATACAAAAACATCCACGTTTGCCTTCTGCTGCCTTTTGTATGATGCATTTGAACGCAACCTGGTCAGTAACAATGCTACTCTTGCACCATTTGTACAGTAAAACCTTGGTTTGAGAGCAATTTGGTTTGAGAGCTTTTTGCAAGACAAGCAAAATGTTTTAATAAATTTTGCCTTATATGATATACAAGCGATGTCTTGATATAAGAGTAGCGTCATGTCACAACGGAGTATGAAAGAGAAGAGAGGAGCCTCTAAGTGTAGCAATATGGTTAAATTTAATGAAGGTACAACCAGGGCCGATCCTAGGGTCACAGGCGCCTGGGTGAAGAAATATTTCTGGCGCCCCCACATGGGCATTGTCATTTTACTAACTCCTCCCCTTACATCTCATTATACATCACATCTGTAGATGGACTAGGCAAAGGAATGGGCAGGGGCTGTGTATCCTATGCAATCTATCATGCCATAAAACATCTAGAGCAGGGGCAGCCCAGAGCACGTGTAAAGGGATGCTGGGGATGCCACCCCCCAGCACACTGAACACTGACTCACCTTGATTCTCTCTCTGTGCAGCCTGAGATAGAGATGGGAGTGGGAGGCATTCCAACTGGAGTTGGTGGAGACAGTGCGGGATCCAAGACTCCCAGTGTTAGGAATTCATTCCTGCACATCAGCACTCAGCAGCCACTGAAAACTAGAACTCTCATGTCAGGAAGAGGAGCGGCCCCTCCCCCGAGCAATGTCAGGCTGGACAGGAGGAAGGGGAAAACTCTGGCACTTCAGCGCCCCACCTCTGCAGGCGCCTGGGTGCAATGCACCCTGCCTAGGATCGGCCCTGGGTACAACATTTAGCAACTTATTGCTACCCTTAGAGGTGCCTCTCATACCCTGCAAAAAAAAAAAATGCTTTGATATACAAATGCTTTGAATTACAAGCATAGGTTTCTGGAACGAATTATGCTTGCAAACCAAGGTTTTACTGTATATGAAACTCATTGCTATTCTTATATAGTAGAATATCCTTGTACCTGCTATATAAGCATCCCTGAAGAAGTCTTCAAAACCCTATTTTCGAAACGTGTTAAGTCAATTCACTGGTTTTGGCAACCATCAGTATTACATCGCCCATGTACCGTTTTCAAGCCGTTAGCCTTTTAGAAGTCATCTTTGATATGTAATAAAAAGGAACGTTTTTATACATATTGCTTGGAGTTTTTATGGTCGGCTGACATTCACAGTTCTCTACCATATATCTATTTAGAGCAGGCAAGTATGACAGGTTGGTTACCAAAAAAAATAAAAATTTCTAAGAGTATATATATATATATATATATATATATATATATATATATATATATATATATATATATATATATATATATATATATATATATATATATATATATATATATATATATATATATATATATATATAAAATTCTCTGCGTATATGGGAACAGCATACATTCTCACACAAGTACGGCAGGCACATGTCAGGAAAATTAAATGTTGGGATAGAATGCTAGTCTATAGACTACTTTGACACCGGACTGCTCTCAATCATCCATCCAGCCATCTGGACCAGCACTATACAAAGGACTATTAAAAAGGGCCAAGATTGTTCATTAGACGATCGATAAACATTCTGTACAATCAGGATCAGTCTATGCAGCAGGAATCAAGGAGACCTTTAGCAGATAAAGGACAGACTGAACATTAAAAGTCTGAAGGTAAATGGGGAAATGACAGGAAGGATATTATCGATGTCATTAGGGGCTTTCAGGAAACAGAACGAATTATTATGTGTATATAATTGGGTGGCGTTATGAGCTCAGCAAATATTGCCCTACAACAAGCCACCTTCATCCATTAACTCATTCTGCTTAGAAATGGAACGCATCATCTTTTTAAAGTGTCTCTCTGTTCCTTAAAGCAGTATTAAACAAAAAAACACACAACACACACACACACACACACAATTCTTCAGCTTTCCAACACAATTAGGTAGATTCACGTAGAGGCGCCTAACTTTAGGGCGGCCTAGCGTAGTCTTTTTAGACTACACCGCCGTAAATTAGTTAGGCTAGTAGTGATTCTTAAACCACTTACCTGCTAATTTTCGGCGGCGTAGCCTAAAACGAGCAGGCGCAAGCGCGCCTAATTCAAATGACTTGGAGGGGGGCGTGTTTTACCGAAATGAGGCTTGACCTCACGTTTGACGTTTTTTGACACTGCGCATGCGCCGGGCGACTACATTTCCCAGTGCGCATTGCGGCTAAGTAGGCCGTACGGGCCTATTGATTTCGACGCGTACGTAAACTACGTAAATCCCGATTCGCGGACGACTTGCGCAAAAGACTTAAAAAATTTAACCTCGCGGTGGGAACGGCAGCCATACTTAACATTGTTATTCCACCTCATAGGTGGAATAACTTTAGGCGGCCTATCGCGTACGGAAACGACGTTAATCGACTGCCGCGTGCTCGCGATCGTTCGGGAATCGTCGTAAATGCTCATTTACATAATCTACGCCGGCTGCAATGGAAGCGCCACCTAGCGGTAAGCCAAAACATTGCAATCTAACATATGACGGCGCAAGCCGTCCTATCTTAGATATGTTTAAGTGTATCTCTGTTAGAGAATACACTTAAACATAGGTCGGCTTAGATTCAGAGTTAGGTCGGCTTATCTGTAGATAAGCCGGCCTAACTCCTTGTGAATCTACCTATATGTGGTGGCTGCATTTGTTTTCTTTTTTGGGCCGATTTCTCTTTTTTTAACTTATGTTCTGGCAAGTAACAGTCAGTCTAACAGTGGCCATACCAGGTTTCGATAAATGGCAGATTTTTCTGATTGCTCTCCTCTGATCCAAAATGATTGCTCTTTAGCCGACAACCCATTTGATCTACACTACATTGTCAAAAGTATTGGGATGCCTGCCTTTACATGCACTTTAATGGAGTCTTAGTCTGTAGGGGTCAATATTGAGTTGGCCCACCCTTTGTGCAGCTATAAAAGGAGTGTGTCTATAGGAATGTTTGACCATTCTTCCGTAAGTGCATTTATGAGGTCAGGCACGGATGTTGGCGAGAAGGCTTGGCTCACAGTATACGCCTTAATTCATCCCAAAGGTGTTCTATCAGGTTAAGGTCAGGACTATACAGGCCAGTCAAGTTCCTCCACCTCAAACTCGCTCTCCAAAGAGCTCTCAAAAAAAAAGGGGCCTAGTGGTGATATCTACCCCACCTCTCTGTGAGGTTCGTAGGAAGTGTATAATTTGGCATAGATGATAGGTCTCTATGGGGGGCATTTCTAAAGTTTCCTTAAAAGTAGTTGGTCTGTCTTCTCCCCTTACGATCTATAAAAATTAGCAATTCTGTAAAGCCCCTTGTTGACCCACCAGGTGAATTGGGTATTCTGTTGGCCTGGGATGAAATGAGGATTGTTGAAACGTGGAGCCCACTGGCGAGTGGGGGGATTTCAAGGGGTAAAGTGGGATAAAGAAGGGTTCAATAGCGCCCAATGTTCCTTCGCAGGGAGCCACATAAGGAGATCTAAGGGAATGGTGGGGCTGGCCTGTGCCTCCAAGTGGACCCAGTCAGGTCTATCTTTCATTAAAAATGTGATATAACTGGACCAAAATTGTGCCGCTCTATAGTACTGCATTTTCTGCAAAACTTCCAGTCCACCAAAGGGACCTAAATAATTGTAACGTATTTGAGGGAGAACATTCTAACGGCCGCTATTCTACCCATCCAGGAAATATTGTGCGTTTGCCAAGTTTTCAGGTCATGTTCTGTGGAGTCATAAAGGGGAGTGTAATTTGCCCGATACAATATAGCAATGTCAGAAGTCAGTTTGACTCCAAGATATGGGGCCTTTCAATATTTTACAGATGCAATGGATTTTAAAGGGGAACGCGTGTATGACCACCATTAGGGTGTCTACACTCTGGATGGAGGAGCAATGGACATCTTTGGTTAGCAGCATTGTTAGACTGGTGAGAGGGTAGTGTTAGATGGTCTAGCACAGGGGTCTCCAAACATTCTAAACAAAGGGCCGGTTTGTCCTTTAGACTCTTGGAGGGCCGGACCTTGGCCAGCGGGAGTGGAAATTTTCCTGGCATCATTGTTAGTAAACATCTGGTATTAGGGGGAGGAATAGTGCCGCATTGCTGGTATCATAGGGAGGAATAGTGCTCTATTAGTTGTGTCAGTGGGAGAATAGTGTCTCGTATCAGTGGGAGGGATAGTGCCCCAAGGGCCGGATAAAGGCAAGCAAAGGGCCGCATTCGGCCCTCGGGCCGCAGTTTGGAGACCACTGGTCTAGCAGAATAAAAAGTCTTGTGTACACCCAATGAGATTATTCAATTTCACATTCACATACACCTGAATAACAAAACTTCAGAAGGGATGTATTCTTTAATTTCATGCGTGGTTTTGGTCTTGTGATTTTTTTTTTTTCGGACCAATATTGTACTGATTAAATGAAAAATGTTCATGCTGGTATGGTACGAGAAAAAAAGTGCTTGTCCCTTCGGATAATTCCGCATGAACGGTCGGGATCGGCTCTCGAAAGCTGTGTACAAACGATCAGATGATCGCTCCAAAGGCGTTATTTTTCATCCAATTGTGTGTACTAGGCATTAGATGGACTTAACTAGCAAATTAAAGCTGAACTTCAGCAAACACTTAACTGTTGCTGTGACTGCTCGTATTTTCCCCTTTTGGAATAGCGGTTCAATTTTTTAAAAAGGTGACCATTACAAACCACTGCTGTCAGTGGTAAGTGATTTGTCTCAACTAGCCATGATTAAGCACTGAAGCTACAGTGCGAAACGTTAGCTTTTGTTAAAAAATTTTTGCTGTGGCATGTTTATTTTGTGATCGATTTTAATTAAAAGATCATTTTTGGAGTGCGGCTGTCCAAGTTTCCTTCGTATTTTTGCATCACTATTGCATTTCCGGCACCCATGGTTTGGTTCCAGTAAGGAGGTTCTCTCTCTCTGGTTTGTCTCAACACTTACACTTTTGCTCAACAGATTGGTTTACATTCCAGCAGGATGCCTGTTTGCCAGAATGACTAAACTCCTGCACATGCGCAATGCGTCATCCTGCACTGGCCAATCAAGACGGCTAAAGACAACCACCAGTGGCAGCTCCCCTCTAATACATGTACCTGGCCCCTAATCTACATGCAGGGCGCCGGACATGTTTTTTTTTTTTTTTAAAACATGATTAGAGCCTGGGGCTCGAATTGGCTTAAAAAAAAAGGGTGGGCTTGGGGTGCAGAGCTTCCACTTATGTCTCCTCCTCCTCCGTCAGGTGCCACATGGTTTTTGATAGGTACTCTGTCCTCACTTCCGTTAGACCTCACAAGGCAAGGTACGTCAGCAGTTCAGGCCCCTCCTCCTCCCTCCCCCTGCTGCTGGGCCAGTAAAGAGAGCTGGGCCTTGGCCGTGAAAATAAAGTGAGAGAAACGTTAAAAAAAGTGCCTTGCGAAAGTATTTGGCCCCCTTGAACTTTGCGACCTTTTGCCACATTTCAGGCTTCAAACAAAGATATAAAACTGTAATTTTTTTTGAAGAATCAACAAGTGGGACACAATCATGAAGTGGAATGAAATGTATTGGATATTTCAAACTTTAACAAATAAAAAACTGAAAAATTGGGCGTGCAAAATTATTCAGCCCCTTTACTTTCAGTGCAGCAAACTCTCTCCAGAAGTTCAGTGAGGATCTCTGAATGATCCAATGTTGACCTAAATGACTAATGATGATAAATAGAATCCACCTGTGTGTAATCAAGTCTCCGTATAAATGCACCTGCACTGTGATAGTCTCAGAGGTCTGTTTAAAGCGCAGAGAGCATCATGAAGAACAAGGAACACACCAGGCAGGTCCGAGATACTGTTGTGGAGAAGTTTAAAGCCGGATTTGGATACAAAAAGATTTCCCAAGCTTTAAACATCCCAAGGAGCACTGTGCAAGCGATAATATTAAAATGGAAGTTGTATCGGACCACTGCAAATCTACGAAGACCTGGCCATCCCTCTAAACTTTCAGCTCATACAAGGAGAAGACTGATCAGAGATGCACCCAAGAGGCCCATGATCACTCTGAATGAACTGCAGAGATCTACAGCTGAGGTGGGAGACTCTGTCCATAGGACAACAATCAGTCCCTGTATACTGCACAAATCTGGCCTTTATGGAAGAGTGGCAAGAAGAAAGCCATTTCTTAAAGATATCCATAAAAAGTGTCGTTTAAAGTTTGCCACAAGCCACCTGGGAGACACACCAAACATGTGGAAGAAGGTGCTCTGGTCAGATGAAACCAAAATCGAACTTTTTGGCAACAATGCAAAACGTTATGTTTGGCGTAAAAACAACACAGCTCATCACCCTGAACACACCATCCCCACTGTGAAACATGGTGGTGGCAGAATCATGGTTTGGGCCTGCTTTTCTTCAGCAGGGACAGGAAAGATGGTTAAAATTGATGGGAAGATGTATGGAGCCAAATACAGTACCATTCTGGAAGAAAACCTGATGGAGTCTGCAAAAGACCTGAGACTGGGACGGAGATTTGTTTTCCAACAAGACAATGATCCAAAACCTAAAGCAAAATCTACAATGGAATGGTTCACAAATAAACAACTCCAGGTATTAGAATGGCCAAGTCAAAGTCCAGACCTGAATCCAATCGAGAATCTGTGGAAAGAACTGAAAACCGCTGTTCACAAACGCTCTCCATCCAACCTCACTGAGCTCGATCGGTTTTGCAAGGAGGAATGGGCAAAAATTTCAGTCTCTCGATGTGCAAAACTGATAGAGACATACCCCAAGCGACTTACAGCTGTAATCGCAGCAAAAGGTGGCGCTACAAAGTATTAACTTAAGGGGGCTGAATCATTTTGCACGCCCAATTTTTCAGTTATTTTTTTGTTAAAAAAAGAAGTTTGAAATATCCAATAAATTTCATTCCACTTCACGATTGTGTCCCACTTGTCGATTCTTCAAAAAAAAAAAAAAATACAATTCTATATCTTTATGTTTGATGCCTGAAATGTGGCAAAAGGTTGCAAAGTTCAAGGGGGCCGAATACTTTCGCAAGGCACTGTAGCAGTCTTCTGACTTCTATTGATGAGAAAAGGTATTTAGCAGTTTATATTTACTAAAATAATTGCATTTACATGTTGTGTGTGATGTACGAACGCAGAGACCTGGGTTAAGTAACACTTTAAAGCAGGGTTCTCAAACTAGTGGCCCTCCAGCTGTTGCAGAACTACGAGTCCCATGAGGCATTGCAAGGCTGACAATAAAAAGCATGACTCCCACAAGCAGAGGTATGATGGGATGTGTAGTTCTGCAACAGCTGGAGGGCACCCAGTTTGAGATCATTGCTTTAAAGGGTAAAGCTTGATTGTGGACACTACCATACTCATTACCCAATTATCAGTTTTCAGTGAAATTATGATTTGTTTTTTTCAGGTAATGAGGTCTAAAGTATATATCCTTCACTCTGTGCAATAACTTTGCAGAACACCTTAAAAAAATAAGTAAAAAATGGTTCTCTTGACACGCTATTCTTAGGAAGTGGGCAACTGTAACAATGCATTGGAGAGATAAAATCAGATCAGCAAGAATCACAAAACCTATGAAGAATGCGAGCAACACCTTTTACACTGGAATACATTTTCTTACCAAATATTTGTACAGAGCACAGTATTTAGAAACACCCAACTAGCACGTCTACAAGCCATGTTTCTTAGAGATTTTTCACAAGTAATCACTTGTATGGTCTATGTAAATCCGAAAAACATTTATTTTTACTTTTGAATAAAGTCAGGATCAAGTTGAAATGTCAAGTCACACTGGTGTGAACCAGGGATTATGATTTTTTTTTTGTATTGCAGTTATTGTGTAATTATTCTGTTCAGGGGGTCTGCCCCTGTGTACGCTGGTCCACTTGCTTTGTTTATTCTGCATAGGTTTAAAAAAAAAAAAAAAAAAAAGACAGAAAAATAATCAGGTGTTAATACCCGATTATTTTTCTGTCCCCTTTTTCCTGATTTTACACTTCGTTTTTTTTGTTTGTTTTTTAAACCTATGTTAACTAGAAAATAGAGATGAAAACTATTGAGCGAGATAGGGAAAGACTGGGCTATAAGAATACAGTAAAACCTTGGTTTGAGAGCGTTTTGCAAGACAAGCAAAATGTTTCACTACATTTTGCCTTGATATACATCCGATGTCTTGATATAAGAGTAGTGTCATGTCACAGCTGAGTATAAAAGAGAAGAGAGGCACCTCTAAGTGTAGCAATATGGTTACATTTAATGAAGGTACAACATTTAGCAACTTATTTCTACACTTAGAGGCTCCTCTCTTCTCTTTCATACCCTGTAAAAAAAATGCTTTGATATACAAGTGCTTTGGATTACAAGCATGCTCTGGAACAAATTATGCTCGCAATCCAAGGTTTTACTGTACAGAATAGTTAAGTCCAAAAGGAAAAATTACTCCACAACCATCAAATCTGCTTTTACACTGGGGCCGGCGTTGATGGTAAAACGCTGCTAGTTTTAGTGGCGCTATTCAGCTACTAGTTGGGTGCTTTTAACCCCCTGTCAACAGCCGAATAAAGGGTTAAATGCGCCCGTGTAGTGCCACTGCCGAAGACCTTTGCAGGCGCTTTGGAAGCGATGCCCATTCATTTCAATGGGCAGGAGAGGTGAATACACCGCTCCTTCCCTATCCCAAAATAAGCTGCTTGCAGGACTTAATGTTCTGCCAGCGCACTGCTCCAGTGTTTTTTTACAGGCGCTATTTCTAGCCCAAAAGCACCCCTGCGTGAAAGAGGTCTTTGAGATTACAGTGGTATATTAGACAACAGGCAAACTTTTTTTTTTTTAAACAAAGTTGATTTTGGATCAGGTGGAGTAGACAAGTAGAGATGAAGGGTGCCACATTGGCTATAAAAAAAAAATTATTATAATATATATATATATATATATATATATATATATATATATATATATATATATATATATATATATATATATATATATATATATTTATTTATATATGTTATAATATAAAATATATTTTATAATAGAAATAATAAATATTTTATAATAGAAATATATAAATTAAATCCCCCCCCCCCCTTTTTTTCTCAGAAGGGTCAAAGTGTAAATGGTTGAACCAATAAAAATTGTGTGTAAAGAGTCTGGTCATTATTCATCATCTCTTCCCCAAATCTCCCTGCATTTCACTCTGCAATAAATTCCCACAAATGACTCTCGATATATACCACATACTACGGATACAAGCATTTACATGGCATTTTATAAATGCCATCAATAAACCCATCTAGATAAACACGGAAAACACAGGAAAAAAAAAAAAAAAAAAAACTTACCGAATACCAACCTAAACGTTTATACCCTGTAATAAAATCACTTATAAAAACTTAGCATTTAACTCAAATAAGAAAAAAGGTCTTACTTTACACGTTGATCCTCCGACTTCTTCAGCTCAGCATCTCTGTTGAGGACTTTCAGGATCGCCTCCTGCTCGGCTTCCGTTAAAAAGCTGAGATCAATCATTTTGAGTTCCAGAAATCAATAGCAGTGTACGTAGAATACAAGAACGATCGTCTTGCAGACAGACAGTCTCAAAGGAGGCCGGTTGAGGTGCAAGAATCTAGCCCAGTCCACTCCTTGGTCTCCGAAGAACCACTGAGCATTAGTCTCGGGCAGCAGAGTTTTGGGAAGCAGCCACTTTATTGTTCGCAAGGTCACATGCTCCACATCTGTACATTTCAGGTGTCACTTAGGGTAGACGTTTCCAAGCAGAGGCGAACATATAATGGCACATCACCTAGGAAAAAAAAAAAAAAAAAAGTAGACCATGAGTTGCCAGAGTATTTTATAGACACAGAAGTCAATTCACTACAGACATGCATGTTAGAAAAAATAAATAAAAAAGGGAATATGGAACTCAGAATGGGCATCTGCAGTCCAACCACCAATGCTTGTCCTGTATGCTTACACTCACACACTCACAAAAAAAAACACAAGTGAACAAAAAAAAAAAGTAATAATAATTAATAATAATAATAATAATAATAATAATAATATTAGCAGAGGGGGACCAGATCTTTCTCCGATGCAGTTTCACTTTAACTTACAGGTCTTCTCCCTACCTCCACCCTGGGGAAGCAGCAAACAGATTCGCTAATTTCTGTCTGCATTCACTTCTGAGCATTACATTTTTGTACAATTTTTGGGAGTTTCTGTACAGTGCTCATCACGCGGTTTGGAGCTTTGGCAGTTTTGTGTTTGCCAATAGAAAAAAAAAAAAAAACACACGTGTGTTGCATAATTTTTTGCCATGCGTTTCTTTCAGTTGCTTCAAAAATGCACCAATCTGCCCAAAAAAAAAGTACCGTATTTATCGGCGTATACCGCAAAAATCAGGGGAAAATCGTGGGTGCGCGATATACCCCGATACTGCTGTTCCCGGCGCCGTCAAAAATAGACCGAGCCGAGTGTACTGCGCGCTCGGCTCCACCCGCAGCCACGCGAGAGGAGCCGAACACACAGGAAATCCGGCTCCTCTCGGCTCGGCGCCTAATTCAAAAATGAACACCGCTGCAACCTCAGGCAAGGTGCGGATGGACTGGACGGACCCCGCGAGGAAGCCGCAGACTGACACCTGGACGGACCCCGCGCAAGGAAGCCGCAGACGGACACCCACAAGGCTGGACGGACCCCGCGCAAGGCTGCAGACGGACACCGGACAAGGCCGCCGATGGACAAAAATGTAAGTTTTTTTTTCCCTTAAACTACTTTTTTTCCTTAAACTACCTTCCTAAGTTTGGGGTGTGTGTTATACGGCGGCGCGCGGTATACCCCGATAAATACGGTAGCTCCAAAACGTTGAGCTTTAGACATCATGTACACATAGCCTAGATCAGTGATGGCAAACCTTGGCAACCCAGATGTTTTGGAACTACATTTCCCATGATGCTCATGCACTCTGCAGTCTAGGTGAGCATCATGGGAAATGAAGTTCCAAAATCTCTGGCCTAGATTTTGCTGGGTTTTGCAGCCGGCGGTCAAAACGTTCCCATCCTGAACGAGATTCTTCCTCATTCAGGAAAGGGAGGTTGAAGCTCCCCTAACTGCAGCAGCTCTTAAACTCTGGTAGAAGTTTATGTGCACATGGACACTTATGCCCTGTACACACGACCATTTTCCCCGACATGCCAAAACCTAACGTTTTTACCCGACGTGATTCCTCTCAAGCCTGCCTTGCATACACACGTTCAGTCAAAAAAATAAAGAACGCTCGGCGACGTCCAACACGTATGACGGCACTATAAAAGGCGACGTTCCATTCAAATGACTCCACCCTTTAGGCTGCTTTTGCTGATCCTAGTGTTAGTAAAAGTTTGGCGAGAGACGATTCGCGATTTTCAGTCAGTTGCAGCGTGATGAATGTGCCATCTCCATTACGAATGCTAGTTTTACCAGAACGAGCGCTCCCGTCTCATACTTGATTCTGAGCATTCGCATCCCCCGCCCCCCCCCCCCCCCCTCGGAAAAGCAAACACACGAGCGGTTTTCACGATGAGAAAAAAAAAAGACTGGCGGGAAAAAAATAAAAATAAATAGAGCAGTTTTGAATTTTTTGCAGGCAGTTTTCTCGTCGGGAAAACTGCTATGGAGCATACACACGACCGGTTTTCCCGACCAATCTAAAAATTTGCAGGTTTCTCGTCGGGAAAACCGGTCGTGTGTACGAGGCATTAGAGGTTGATTTACTAAAAGCGGTTGCCCTTTGCAAGTGAAGTTGCGAGAGCCTAGTAAAGGAGGTAAGGGTTTTCTAGACTGTAAGCTCTAACGAGCAGGGCCCTCTGATCCCTCCTGTATTGAACTGTACCTTCCCTAATGTTGTAAAGTGCTGTGCAAACTGTTGGTGCTATATAAATCCTGTATATTAATAAAAAAAAAAAAAAAAAACACAGTACCCAATCATAAAGAAAAAAAAAAAAACACAAACACACACTTGGATGATGGAAGTCAGCAGAGCTTCTGCTCATTTACCAAGCTCTGGAGCAACTGCACAGTCCATTTGCCTTATGTAAATTAACCCCATAGACTTTTATAGATTTGGAGTTCAGGAGCTTTGACAAAAAAAAATTAAATAAAAAAAAAAAAATAAGGCAAAAGCTCCTAAACTCAATTGTGGGAGCTGTAGTGTACATGTTGGGCATTCTGGAGTTACATAGTTGGGTCAGGTTGAAAAAGACAAGTCCATCTAGTTCAACCATAAAAATAAACAAAAACAAAAAAGTTGATATAAACCACCACCATAGAGAATAGATATTGTTCTCCTCAAGTGCTTTCAGCTACAAGATGTTCAGGTGTGAATTGGACGCCTCTGTCACCATCAGCACACTCTTTACCCTGCAGCATGCTCTATTGGCATCCTGTCCTTTCTCTAAACTTTGATGAGCAGGAACTGCAGGTGGCAAAAATTGGCGAAAGAAAGAAAGAAAGAAAGAAAGAAAGAAAGAAAGAAAGAAAGAAAGATGTCAGGACAAGTCTGATCATTGGAGGAGAGCAGGCTGCATTCCCAGCATAGCCATAGAACTGACCACGATGTGCTCTTCTGCTTAGGGTGGTCAGTTTTTAATAAGAAAGCAGAGAAACTGGCTGGAACACGAGGGATTTCATTTTACACAAAGAAAGCAATGCAAAGAACGGGATACTTTTTCATACACGTACATGGTACTGCAGACACATCAGGAATATGAAATGTTGGGGTAACAAACGCTTTTAAAGCAGAGGTTCACCCTAAAAAACAAGTTTATACCATTCCATCCAGCATACTGCCAACATGTACAGTATGCTTTTTTTTTTTCGCTGTACATACCGTCTTATTGTTCGTTTCCACCTGGCTTCCGGGTTCTCACTCCCGCGGGGAGTAGGCGTTCCTAGGAAGAGTCCAGATGATTGACGTGCGGATAAGGGGCGTCACGCGTTCCGAAAATAGCCCAACTTGGAGTCGGCTCTATACTGCGCCTGCGCAGTGAGCTCTACACGGCTCCTAGTCTGTGCGCAGGCGCTATATAGAGCCGACTCCCAGTTTGGCTATTTTCGGAACGCGTGACGCGCCTTATCCGCACGCCAATCATCTTGCCTCTTCATAGGAACGCCTACTCCCCGGGGGAGCGAGTACCCGGAAGCCGGGTGGAAACAAACAATAAGACAGTATGTACAGCGAAAAAACACACACACACACACACACACACACACACACACACACACACACACACACACACACACACACACACACACACACACACTGTACATGTCGGCAGTATGCTGAATGGAATGGTATAACCATGTTTTTAGGGTGAACCTCCGCTTTGAAAGTGGTTGCAAACTCGAAAAAAAATCTCAACATAAACCTTGTAAGACAAAAAGGCATAATTAGCTAGTATGCATTGCTTACTAGCTCATTATGAAATACTTAACTTAGATCGAAGCTGCATACCGCTGTGAGCGGAGACATGTCTCCCAGAGTTATTTCCGGGTTTCTGGGCTCCATCACTGTGACTGGGCAGAGCCGCAATGACATCACTCCCATGCAGGTGCACGGGAGCTGCCGGTGACAGCTGCTGAAGAAATGGCATGAGTGGCGCGTTTCTGCAGTGCGCCGACATTGGTGCACGCGTATATGCTAAATTATCTCCCAAACCTGTACGGTTTAGTAGATATTTACGATACCAGTGGTGCAACTAGGTTTATCATCATCATTTTTATATATATATATATATATATATATATATATATATATATATATATATATATATATATATATATATATATATATATATATATATATATATATATATATATATATATATATATATATATATATATATATATATATATATATATATATATTTATATATATATTACACACACACACACACACACACATATATACACACTCACACAATCACACAGCTTTTTTTATTATAAAAGAAAAATTCTTCTAGCTATACAAAACAAAAAAATAGCAACCACCTCAACCTATAACTAGCCTTTACAGCAAGGAGCACATGGGAGGGTCGCACACATCAAAAACAAACAAAAATTCCCAGCTCACTTACCAGCTAGCCTGCAACAAAACCAAAATTGACAGTGTCCAACGGCAACATTAAAAACAAGGGTTTTAGTTGCACACATTTGCATGGGGACACACTGGATATCTTCAACAGCCATTGTGCCCTTTCTTGGTGTCCTGAGAGTCCATGTACCTTTAAAGGAAGGGTGGGCTCCCTGCAGGTAAACCCACCCTTACTCTACTCACTGCTATATATGTGCTTCAAATTTGGGAGACTCAAAATTATAAAGAGTTAGGGCCGCAGTACATTGGGGGTGCCTCGGGGTGCCCCCTGAGGCTTACACAACTTGGTCAACTTTGTTGGTGGGGGGGGGGGGGGGGTGGATGGACACCACACCCTTAGCCAACACTTGTGTGAAAAAAAAAAAATTCCTTGGGCCAGATTCACAAAGAGATACGATGGTGTATCTCCAGATACTCCGTCGTATCTCTGACTTACACTGGTCGTATCTATGCGCCTGATTCATAGAATCAGTTACGCATAGATATGACTAAGATCCGACAGGTGTAACTGTGTTACACCGTCGGATCTTATCTGCAATTTAAAAATGGCGCGGGGGGCGTTCCCGCTGATTTATGATGAGAAATATGTAAATCAGTGAGATACGCGAATTCACGAACGTACGCGGACCCGACGCAGTGTTGTTACGACGTTTCCGTAGCGGCTTTCCAGGCGTATACTTACCCCTGCTTCTATGAGGCGCAGCCAATGTTAAGTATAGCCGTCGTTCCCGCGTCGATTTTGAATTTTTTTACGCCGTTTGCGTAAGTCGTTCTGGAATACGGATGGACGTCGTTTACGTAAGCGTCGAAACCACCGACGTCCTAGCGACGTCAGTGGGAGCAATGCACGCCGGAAAATTTCGCGGACGGCGCATGCGCATTTAAATCGGCGCGGGAACGCGCCTGATTTAAATAGTACACTCCCCCTAGCCGCGGAATTTGAATTCCGCCGGGGGTTTTACGATCCGCCGCCGCAAGTTTGGAGGTAAGTGGTTTGTGAATTACCCACTTGCCTCTCAAACTTGCGGCAGCAGATCTTAAATCACATAGATCACGCGGATCTAAAGATCCGCTGATCTATGTGAATCTAGCCCCTAATCTCTATATTTGTTCCAAGTCAGATTCTGAAATCATTGAAGCCAAAGCATTTTTATGAGCCAGGGAACATTCTTAGAATGGAGAGGTCAACCATGTCAGTTACCCATACTTTTCTCATGACCCAATCACTCCAACAAAACACTCCCCTTAAATTAACTTAAAAAAAAAATAAAAATAAAAAATCAACCTAACCCTGAAAATAAACCCTCAACACCTAAACCCCCTTAAAAATTCAAAGCTAACCACCTTCAAATACATATCTCATCACCAACAGCGTCAGGTCACCCTGCACTAGAATCTGAACCCTGTCCCAATGCCAAAAACTAGCTGTGCAGTTACTGGTGCAGAAAGCAAAAAATGATTTAGTAAAATTATACTTATCCACGCGTTCGCTGCGGGCTTGATGCCAATATACAAGGTTAATCACCAAGACTAAAAATCTTT
Source organism: Rana temporaria (assembly GCF_905171775.1). NCBI lineage: Eukaryota > Metazoa > Chordata > Amphibia > Anura > Ranidae > Rana > Rana temporaria. The sequence goes on from NC_053490.1 coordinate 36,320,335, forward strand.
AAAGCTTAAGAGATGACCGTAATACTCAAAAGTATATTACAGTACAGTGAGAGGTTTGAGAGTATGTGTAATAGGGTTATTCAAATTGGGGCAGTATTTAATATTGATTGGACGCTGGGCAACAAAAAAATTCTGCCCCCCCCCTCTCAGACATACAATAATTAGCAGCTAGAATCAAAAAACGTTTTCTGCAGTTTAGGCAGAAAATGCAATTGGTTGCAGGGGTGCCTGGGTTGAGGGGAGTGCGCTACGTACAGAGTGCAGGGGTGAAGGGTGCGCTACATACAGAGTGCAGGGTGCGCTACGTACAGGGTGCGCTACGTACAGGGTGCGCTACGTACAGGGTGCAGGGTGCGCTACGTACAGAGTGCAGGGGTGAAGGGTGCGCTACGTACAGGGAATAAATAAAAACAGAAAAACCCTAAGTATCTGATATGAGTGTTGAATGTTCTCATGGAATAATCCATTTTTTAAGAAGTGATGTAAGTACGCATTTTACTGCCTTCTTGTGGAATAAAATGTATGCAGTATTACGCTATGCACTCTCCCTGGTTTTCCTTATATGTTCTGGTGCTGTGTGACGGCCGATTCTGAATGAGAAGTTCCACCATTGAAACATCAGTATTAGATGATAGATCGTTTCTGGCTCTTGATGTGGATGTGATTCATGCTGTTCAGTCAGTATTACCCGTTGGTGAAGGTCTCCTGCTTGCACTGATCACTGTGTTAAGGATACAACTGGCACGTGAGATTGTCATCGCCACACTTTGGGACTTTGCTCTTAAACTTTTGGCTCTGTTTTTTCCACTATATTTCACTATGGTTAAATCATGATGTATCATTTTCATTAATTTTTCTGACATTATAGTAATTTTAACCATTTATTTATTGTTCAACTGACACTCACTGGTGTTTGTTTATATCACAATATTTGTAGCGCGACTCCTTTTTCTTCCATATATGCTTGATGTTGTAGGACATCCTTAAGACGCAGCTGATGTATGCACTTTATTTCTTTTTTGGGTATGCGCAATAATCTTTCTTTGTTAATAATCCATATTCCCATCACATACATTCCTGGGGAGAGCTGGGTACTGGGTGCTGTAGCAACCACCAGCTGGAAACTGGATCATAAAAGCCACAAAGAATATATTTGCCAGCACACCACGAATCTTCAAGTTGAGTCCAATTGTTTTTTTATTAAAGCATGATCACATCAAAGTGTGCAACGTTTCGGAGTCAAGCAGGACCCCCATGTCAGGCATGCAACTTGAAGATACGTGGAGTGCTGGCAAATATATTCAGATTCCCTCATGGAAAACCCCACTAAAGGTTACTTTGGGTACAGAATTGCAGCCCTGCCATCACATTTGGGAGATACCCAATAACTAACCCTCAAAAGCAACTCAAGCCCTGTATACACGGCCGGGAATCCCGTCGGGAAAAACCCGTTGGTTTTCCTGGCAAGCTTGCCATGCATACAGACGGCCATTCGAAAGAACCGCTGTTCTTTTGAATGGCAATGCTGACAAAAAAAAATAAAAAAATTATATTTTTTATAATAGAAATAAATTATTATATATATATATATATATATATATATATATATATATATATATATATATATATATATATATATATATATATATATATATATATATCTATTATAAAAAATATATATGTATACACACACACACACACACACACACACACACACACACACAAAAGGTTAATTATGGACAGAAATCATTAGATCCAAGCACCTCGTCCCATGTAGTGCAAAAAAAGAAAAATGGAGGGGTACCTGAGGACCCCAGGGACTATTAAACTGGTGCTGAATAGGAAATGTAGTCAACAACAAAGGGTATGAAAAAATAGAAAATGTTTTATTTATAACACATAATATATATAAAAAAGACCATCGATTAAGATCAATTTGAGCATTGATATAGGTGCTTGCTCGACATGTTTCGCTCTATACAGCGCTTCCTCAGGAGCTTTTGAATAGACAATGCACAGATAAAAGGGAATTCTTTTCAATAGAGAAAAAGAAGCAAAAAATAACAAAAATTAATAAAACCAACATCCGGAACCGCAGATGGACAGCGGAACCCCCCCCCCCCCCCCAGTTGCCAAGGAGCCATGACAGACTAGAACAGGGCCATAGCATACCAACAAGCCTGGTTGGGTTAAATTAAGCAATAGAACCAATGCGATTGACCAGGATAAGAGATCAATTGGTGTAAAGAGCTGTGGAGACGGTGCCTAGAACAACTGTTCGAGAGCATCTGTACCACAGCTGGTTGGTTTCTGCAGAGGTTTTCAATAGCTGGAGGGAGAGTGGATGACCATCAGGTAACAAGCCAGGAGAACCTGCTTGTGACTTGCAGTGTGTCTAGTGTGGATGTAGAACACACACACACACACACACACACACACACACACACACACACGCTTTATAAAACCATAACCTATTAAAAAAAAAAAAAACGCACACAAATACAAAAAACAAGTGTTACTATACCAATTTGCTATGAAGCTAAAAGGCATTGGCATTTCATTCATCCCATTATCCATTTTAGGCTACAGAACGTTCGATACAGTATTTGACAGTTTACTTTTTCAGCAAGTAGTCAGAAGGAGAACGCTGGAAAATATATCCAGGAGCACAACATTCTCTATGATCTACAGTACTGATCGACTGTTGAAAAAAACTTTACATAAACAGGGGAATTTTTCTAGCTATACTCATGTGTAAACAAACATTCCCTTGGAGACTTTGCAATACATTTTTTATAATCCTAATTTTGGCTCGTCTCTATAGTGCTATAAAGGAGGAGGACGACGAGGAGGAGATATAGAAAATAATAAAATCAGGAAGGAAGGAGGGTAGGAAAAAAGAAAAAAAGTGAAAATCGAAAGTGATCAGAATACCATTCGATGATCTTGGAGATTAAAAAGAGTGTCTGACATCGATTTACACAAGGCAGGAAGCCGTCTCATGATGGGAACCCGACCCTCGACTGAGACAGTCGGGACAAGACGTTTCTAGTTAACAAGTTGCTGAACACTGACTCAACCTGTTCCGGTTCTGCAACATTCATTAAACTATAATCTAAGCAGTTATGCCACAGAAAAAAAAGGCAAGCATGTAAAATATGCCTTTTGTGGTTTTGAGCTGTCACTGTACAATATTTATTAAAAAACGTTCAGGCTGGCTTCATATATGAACATGCAGAAGCTCACAGCAGGAGTCCTTTTCACCCAGAATTTTGGACTGAATTTGTACCTGAAAACTGACTAAAAAGACACAAAGCGTTCCTGTGCAAATCGCACCGGAGCTGCTGCGGAGATATGTGAACCGGCTCCATAGAGAGCCAGTCACAATCTCCTGCTTTTGCAAATTGGATGTGGAAAAATCCGCATCCAATTCACACTATTGTGAACCCAGCTTTAATCTCACCGATCGGAGCAAAGGGTGCCACCATTTATTGCTTAAAGCGGGGGTTCACCGTAAAAAAAAAAAAAATCTTGGTCTACCATCCATTCCAGCATACTAGCGTCAGCTACAGTATGCCTGTATTTATTTTTTTGGCGCTGTACTTACAGTTTAATCCTGTAGTTTAGTTTCAGACTCCCGCGGGGAGTAGGCGTTCCTATGAAGAGGGGAACATGATTGACGGCCGGCTATGGCGGGTCACTCGTTCTGAAAATAGCCGAAATAGGACTCAGATCTATACGGCGCCTGCATAGTCAGCTCCTAGTCTGTGCGCAAGCGCCGTGAAGAGCCGAGTCCTACTCCGGCTATTTTCGGAATGCGTGACGCGCCATAGCCAGCTGTCAATCATGTTCCCCTCTTCATAGGAACGCCTTTCCCCGCGGGAGTCTGAAACGAAAGTGACGGATTAAACAGTAAGTACAGCGCAAAAAAAAAAAAAAAGGCATACTGTAGCTGACGCTAGTATGCTGGTTTGGATGGTACATTGTTGTTTTTTAGGGTGAACCTCCGCTTTAAGGACCAGGGTGGACAAATTAAGGCACAAGTCCAGCCAAAGAAATTGTATGCATGTTTTGTAGCTCAGAATTCATTGCGATTTCCCCATGTACCCTGGCTTATGGGAGTTGGAGACGCATGCCATTTGTGGGGACCCATTTCTCAGGCTTTGGGACAAACTGTGGAAACTTGAAGTGCAAGCGTCTTAAGGATTTTGCTGAGGGTGCAGGGCAGGGGTCTTCAAACTTTCTAAACAAAGGGCGCCGACTGTGGCCAGCAGGATTGGAAATTTTCCTGGCATCAGTGGGAGTAAACATCAGCACATTTGGTATCAGGGGGAGAAACCGTGCCCTGTCGTTGGTATCATTAGGAGGAATAGTGCCTGTGACAGGAGTGACTTTGGGTGGGGGGTTTGTGCAGCTCAGCTTGCCCTGAAGAGCTCTGGAGGCTCCATGTCCAGCTTCCCCAAAAAAACTCCATTCTGATCTGTACTAGTCGGATTCTTTACAGCCACACTGGAACCTTGTAAAATGTATATATTGTGTGCCTCATGTTGTTGTTGGACTATTTGCTGTGATGGTTTGGGGTGCGACTGTATTCTATTGTGGCCGTCTGCCTCAACTATTATGGGATGTGCAAGTGTCTTGCTGTGAGGAAAGAGGGGAGGGGGGATTCCTCCAGCAGTTCCCTGCGGATAAGACTATTTACTGATGAGAAGTTTGAACACACCTGACCTGTGTGTCCATTGTCATTGGACAGTTTAACCCGCCCTGTTTTCCAAGGGTGGGAGGGAAGCGTTTTGAAGTGAGACATCTGTTGTGTTCATGTGTGAAAATAAAGCAGTTTGTTTGCCACTCTACACTGAGGTGGTGACTGGGGGCTGGAGAGTCTTGGATGGTGCTGGTTTTGGACAGAGGAAGTATTGACGACGGACCTAGTGCTGTTTTAGAACAGAGGGTTCGTCACAGTGCCCAATTATTGGTGTCAGAGAAATGGTTTCCCATTGTGGATGTCAGTTGGCAGAATAGGGTCTCATATCAGTGGGAGGAATAGTACCCCAAGGGCCAGATAAAGGCAAAGAGCCACATCTGTTCCCCTGGGCTGCAATTTGGAGACTACAGATGTAAGGTTTAAATTAAATGTTAACCCAGGGGTCTCCAAACTGCGGCCCAGGGGCCAGATGCGGCCCTTTGCTTGCTTCTATCCAGCCCTTGGGGTGCTATTGCTTCCACTGATATGAGGCACTATTCCTCACACTGACACCAACAATGGGGCACTCTTTCATCCACTGATACCAACGATGGGATACTATTCCTTCTACTAATGGGGGCACCACTCCGCCTATTGACCACCAATCCGGAGGCCATTTTTATTGTCACTGATGTCGAAATGTTCTGCCCCTGCTGGCCACAAACTGGCCCTCCTAAAGTATGAAGGACAATAAACTGGCCCTTTGCTTGAAAGGTTTGGAGACCCCTGTGTTAAACGGTTGATGTACAGTATAGTTTTGCGTGATGTGAGCCTAAGTTTCGAATATGAAAAATAAAAAATAAACGCAGGAATGTAAACATATATTTCAGTTATTCAACTGGTATCATGAAAGTCCTATAATATTGGTAAGCATTATACAGTATGTACTTAGTATCATACCAAGATGACCAAAACTTTTAGTGCTCAGAACCCAAAAGCGTCACCAGCGCATCAAAGGTTTTTTAGAAGTTGCCGATATTTACAGTCACAGACTTGTGATGTGACTTTTTGGGGCCTCTGAAGTTCCCACAGATTGTGGTTGTGATAAGGGGCTCCCAATTGTTGCATACGCAATGCCAGCTATTTTATCACCAGCACCCACCATCGAGAAAAGATCAAGATCTGTGCACTGGACTATGGGCTCACAAATGGAAACACCTGTTGCCAACTACGCATTAGCCGTTAATTCCCAATTACATCTGGGACACCGCTTCATTGCTCAGAATCCTCTCAATAACGAGGCAGCTCCTTTATCAACTGCCAAAAGAGCTGCTGGGTCAATCACAGCTGGCACTGATGCAACGCTAATTAAGATACAATTATATTAGGCTGGGTTCACACTACTTTCATCCTACTTTGCTCTGCTACATTGGTCCTACATTTATCCTACATTGGTCATACATCCATCCATCCTACTTTCATGAACAGGATACTACTTTGGTCCGACTTCAATGATATTCAATGGGCCTGAAGTAGGATCAATGTAGGACCAAAAGTAGTACAGGGAGCATTTTCAAAGTCGGACCGACTTGTGTAGGACACTACAAGACGCTCTCATAGGGAAACATTGAACACAGAGCAAAGTAGGATGAAAGTAGTGTAGTAGTGTGAACCCAGCCGAAAACAGCACTGGTAGTCTTCACATGACCCTACAAGGAAGATAATGAGGCATGGCATTGGAAACCTGTCCAATATCTGCCCTGTAGCTCTGCAATTACAAGGTTACCAGAAAAATTACCAGTCTTACGAGAACCTGTCATTAACAGCAACAAGCAAAAAATCAGATGCCAACACTGAGCCAATACAGCAAAATTTACTTCTAGTGAACAAAATGCCCTCAACCCTTAGGAATTCAAACAAACAAGAGTATTAACATGAAAAGGAAGTGGAGGATCTTCCTTGGTCAGCCAACTAAACCAACCTTTACGTAGCACTAAATTGCTAAAATTAGTCAAACTTCAATTAGAACGGAAGTCAGTTGCAAAACAAAATTGGTAGTCAAAGTGACTCATTTTTTTTAACCCAATTGAGGTTTTGTATTGTATGCAGAGGAGGATTTGGCAGTCCTCCAAAGGACCAAAATGGGGCGTCAAACACGGTCAATACAGTGAGACTTCAATGCAATCTGAATTACAAAAAACACTTTCAAGCTCTGAAAACGTGCGTAAAGTTTGAATCTCAACGCTACTGGACTGAGCAAAAGTTGGTAGGCGTGTTGGCGCATTCTTCACACAAATTTATTTTTATGTATATTTTGGCAAGGTCTTGAATAGCTTTGTTCAAACCACCATTTTCTTTTGGGTCTATTCAGACCCTTCCGGTTCCATGTGGGGTTTTAAATGCACCAACTGCAGCAAGACCGCTCATTCCTTTCAATCCACCACGATGGATCAAAAACTGAACCTGCATGGGATGCATTACTGTGGACTAAGGGGCCAAGTTTTTTGGAAACCTGCTTTGTAACCCTTTCCAGTCTAAGGCCTCGTACACACGACCGTTTTCCTCGACAGTATCAATCAAGAAACCTGGTGGCAGAGCTTTTTTGACGAGGAAAACGGTCGTGTGTACGCTTTTCATCGAGAAAACTAATCGAGGAACTTGACGAGGAAAAAAAAGAGAACAAATCCTCTTTCCTCAACGGGAGTCTCAATTTCCTCGTCGGGCTGGTTTGACGAGAAACACGATCGTGCGTTTGCTTAGAAACCCGCGCATGCTCAGAATAAAGTATGAGACGGGAGCGCACCTTCGGTAAAAGTAACAGACTGAAAAGTGCAAATCGTCTCCTACCATACTTTTACTTAAAGCGGGGGTTCACCCTAAAAAAAGGTTTTTCTTTATCTACCATCAAAACCAGCATACTAGGGTCAGCTACAGTACGCTTTTTTTTTGCGCTGTACTTACCGTTTAATCATCCACTTTCGTTTCAGACTCCGGCGGGGAAACAGGCGTTCCTATGAAGAGGGGAACATGATTGACGTCCGGCTATGGCGCGTTACGCGTTCCGAAAGTATCCAAAATAGTATCCGAAATAGGACTCTGCTATATACGGTGCCTGCGCAGGCAGCTCCTAGTCTGTGCGCAGGCGCCGTATAGCGCCGTGAAGAGCCAAGTCCTACTCCGGCTATTTTCGGAATGCGTGACGTGCCATAGCCGGACGTCAATCATGTTCCCCTCTTCATAGGAACGCCTACTACTAAAACGAACGTGGACGATTAAAACGGTAAGTACAGCAGTGACGCTAGTATGCTGGTTTTGATGGTACATAGTAGGGTTGTCCCGATACCACTTTTTTAGGACCGAGTACGAGTACCGATACTTTTTTTAAATGTGTCCCCAAATGCAGCCATGTCCCCCCCCCCCCATATGCAGCCATGTCCCCCCCCCCCATATGCAGCCATGTCTCCCCCCCCATATGCAGCCATGTCTCCCCCCCCATATGCAGCCATGTCCCCCCCCCATATCCAGCCATGTCTCCCCCCCCATATCCAGCCATGTCTCCCCCCCCCATATCCAGCCATGTCTCCCCCCCCCCCCATATCCAGCCATGTCTCCCCCCCCCATATCCAGCCATGTCTCCCCCCCCCCATATCCAGCCATGTCTCCCCCCCCATATCCAGCCATGTCTCCCCCCCCATATCCAGCCATGTCTCCCCCCCCCCATATCCAGCCATGTCTCCCCCCCCCCATATCCAGCCATGTCTCCCCCCCCATATCCAGCCATGTCTCCCCCCCATATCCAGCCATGTCCCGCTTACCTGCATCCCCGCTACCGCCGACTGTGTAATACGCGCCGGGAACATTACAGCTTTAAATAGCTGTAATAATTGGCGCCGCGCTGCGTATAGACACTCCCCCTCGCTCGGGATTGGACAGTTCACCCGAGCAAGGGGGAGTGTCTATGTGCGGCGCGAATCATTACTGCTATTCAAAGCTGTAATGTTCCCGGCGCGTATTACACATAGACTAGTATCGGTATCGGGACAACCCTAGTACATAGTTGTTTTTTAGGGTGAACCTCCGCTTTAACACGCAGTAACAAGAGATTAGTAAAAGCAGCCCCAAGGGTTGTGCCAGTGGAATCGAACTTCCCCTGCCATGTATGTGTTGTACGTCACCGCGTTTGAGAACGACGAGATTTGATATTGACCATGTGTACGCAAAGAAAGCCTGTCAAGTTTCTCGACAAGCCTAACAAGGAACTCGTCGAGGAAAACGATGTGTCTTTCCCGACGAGTAACTCGGTCGTGTGTACGAGGCCTGAGTTTCAATAACCCTTCTTCGTAGGTCTTTTTAATTCCCTTTTGATTAGCCCATACTGCACTAACCACTTCAGCGCCAGAAGATTTTACCCCTTTCATGAGCAGAGCTTAATAATAATAATAATAATAATAATAATTTCGGTATTTCACTACTTTAATCACTGCCTGACCACCCTATAGCAGATTTACTTCTACGGGTTGGTCCTCCTGTGCAGGATCATACGCGTGTGATATGGACACACACACACACACACACACACACACACACACACACACACACACGCTCCTTCAGTGATATGCAGTGTGTTCCATTCATATTTACCAGTCTGTTTTGTAATTTAGATGAAGTATCACTTCAGGAACCATTCATGCAAAAAATCCAAACACTTTGAAAAGTTCACAAAAACACTTGACTCAGGTGGTCTCCATGACCAGAAGTATTTTTCGTAATACAAATCTAAAAACCTCGCTGTAGTTTGAACTGGTTAAAAAGCACAAATGAAAAAACAGCAAAGACTAAAGAGCAAAGAATGCAGACCAGCAGGACCAGCGGAATCCTTATTTGGACAGCAGTGGCTCAGCGTTAAATGTCTTGCTTTACTGGACAGGAATGTAAGCAGAAAGCACACAGGCATTCCATTTAAATATCACTTCAGGGAGAAATGCGGTCACTCAAATGCATTACTCTACTAGAAACTGGATCTGGTGTTTGGAATGGGATATTCCCAGCTTAATGGGTCAATATGGTTCCAAAGTTGGTAGCCCCTTTGTCCTACAGCATCTGGGTTCAAATCCAACACCATCAGTATGGAGTGTGCAGGTTTTATCTCTTTATGCCCCCCCCCCCCCCCCCCCTGGAAGCCGATTGGCTACTGTGCACAGCCGATCATGGGTGCACCAGTTTTAGTAAATCTCTAGGACAGGAAGTGAGTTAATGTCAGATTTACTGTGTCAAAATAAATGGGGGGGAAAAAAAATAAAAAATTAAAAAAAAATCGGTGTAAAAGAAAATCCAGTCACCACAGGAAAGGACCGATAATCTGCAAAATGATACATTTTTGGGACAGAAAGTGAATAAAAAAAATAAATAAAAAAAACACAAATCAGAAAAAAAAAAAATTAAAAACAAACAAACACACACACACACACACACACACACTTAAAGCGGAGTTCCAACCACAATTAGCATTTTTTTAAATGTGTCCTTTCATCCTGCATTTTTATAATATAAATCCGGTCACATACTATTTTACAATCCGCCGCCGATCCGCATAGATATTCAAAAAAAAGATAGTTTATAAACTATGTCTACACTGTTGTCATTTTGCTTGTGGGCATTGTGAAGCCTACAGGCACTTACTTCCTGGAAGTCTTGGATGGGGAGTGATAATTGGACAGCGCACTGCATCCTGGGAAATGATGACACACATTTCCCAGGAGCATTAGAGGGAGATGTCAGAATCCTAGGTGGTTTCAAAGGCAGATTTTCTGGGACCGCATAGCAACAGGCATTTCCAGATGAGTAAAAAAAAATATATATATATCTATATTTTTTTTTTCACTTTTTTTTTTTTTAGGTCTAATGAGCACAATAATGAAAATAAAAAAATTGGGATGGGAACTCCACTTTAACGGGCGTTAATTGGCCATTCATGTGCCAAAAATCTTCGCAAGATTTGCACCTCCTGTTCACAACTTGTATAAGGCGCCAATTTATCATCTTTCAGCCTCACACACAGAAGGCAAATATGACCAGTTCATGCATAACATGGGACCATTTCTATGGTACTCCATTCCTTCCTGGGGGTACCATCTTACCTCTTTTGTACGTGTTCATACATGTTGCCTTCATGCCCAAGCCTTTTACTGAAATTTGTTGCTACAAAGTTTAAAGCGGGGGTTCACCCTATCGACGGGAAAAAAAAAAAAAAAAAAATTTCTTTTACCTTTAAATCAGGCATTGTAGCGCGAGCTACAGTATGCCTGTCCCGAAATTTTTCCCCCCATACTCACCTTGTAGTCGTCCATCGAAGATACCGGGGAATGGGCGTGCCTCTGGAGACGGAGGATGATTGACGGCCGGCTCTGGCGCGTCACGCTTCTCCGGAAATAGCCGAAATAGGCTTGGTCTTCACGACGCGTGCGCATAGCCTGTGCGCACGCGCCGTGAAGAGCCGAGACCTACTCCGGCTGTCTTCGGGGAGAGTGACGTGCCAGGGCCGGCCGTCAATCATCCTCCCTCTCCATAGGCACGCCCATTCCCCGCGGGAGCCGAAATCTACGATGGACGACTACGAGGTGAGTACGGGGTTAAAAAAATCGGGACAGGCATACTGTAGCTCGCGCTACAATGCCTGTCTCGATGGTAACATCAAGTACGAGAGGGTGAACTACCGCTTTAAATCTATTTTTTGCTAGAAAATTATTTGTAACCCCCAGACATATATGTTTAGCAGAGACCCTAGAGAATAAAATGGCGCTCAAATGCATTTTTTTTTTGCAAAGAAATACACATACATACATACATACATACATATAAAAAAAAAAATAGCAAAGTTAGCCCAATTTTTTTGTAGAATGTGAAAGATGTTATGCCGAGTAAATAGATACCCAACATGTCATGCAATAAAATTGCACACACTCGTGGAATGGCGAGAAATTACAGTAGGCGACGCTTTAAAAAAGTTTACAGGTTAGAGGAGATCTTCTGCTAGAAATATTGCCCTCGCTCTAGCGATCGCGCAGATACCCCACATGTGTGGTTTTAAACACTGTTTACATTTGCAGGGGCGTGGCTTACGTATGCATTCATTTTTGTGTGCAAGCAGGGAGGGATGAGGCGCTTTATATATTTTTTCTCTCTCATCACTTATTGCTGTCACAAGAAGTGTAAAAATCTCTTGTTACAGCAATAAGCAGTGACAGACCCCAGATCCCTCCTTTTAAGTGCAAAGCGCCAAGTTTGGCTTGTTTTGAATACCGCCATTTTTTAAAAAAATCTGCAGGGATCACAGGCCCGTATTTGCTCTCCCTGCCACCCCAAGGCCAGGTTCCACAATGCACCCCCTCCCCGCCAACCGAACCCCCCCCCCCCCCAAATCAACGGAGAATGTGCGGCACGGTTAGTTCAAATAGGGTTTGTTTTTTTACTTCATCACTTTTTTTATTTTTATTTGTAGCTTGTCGCTTACTTTTTTAAATTTTTGTATCATTTTCTTATTATTTTTCTTATTCTTTACTTTATTTTATTAATTTTAATTATTTCTTATTATTTATTTATTTTTTATCAATTTTTTTTTCACTTAACTTTTTTGCTATCACACAGGAGAAAACAAGTTCCTGTGTGATAGCAATTGGAGGTGACAGGTTCTCTTTATTGACCCTTTCACCTCCAAAACAGGAGTCCTAGCACTGTGCTAGAACTCCTGTCATAGCCGAGATGGGAAGAGCACAGCTCTCCCCTCTCACTGTGTACATCGGCAGCAGGGACAGGTAACAGACTCGGTGGCCAGGCGGAGGACAGAGTCCCGAAGACAGAGCCAGCAGAGAGAGGTATGTGGGGTGGGGGGAGGACGGACGGGAGCACATATTTTACAAGTGATTTTGGCGACATCGCCGCAATCACTTGTTAACGAGCGAGCGGATTCCCCCATAACTTACCGCCCTTAACTGTATGTTCCGGGCGTCGGGGGACTCCATGCCACTGCCGCCCCTTGGGAGCCCTGCCGCCCCAAGGCCTGGCCTCAGTGGCCTTGTGGGAAATCCGGGCCTGGGGATCACTCCGGTACAACCCCTTCAAGCCGAGACCACATTTTGTCGTAAAGGGCTTAACCAGAGTTTATGCCCTATGAACCTGTAAACTTATCACAGTGGTGTAGTGAGTAGCACTCTCTCCTAGCAGTAAAAAGGGTTGCTGGTTCGAATCCCGACCACGACACTACCTGCCTGGAAATTGCATGTTTTTCCTGTGTGGGTTTCCTCTCACACTCCAAAGACATGCCGATAGGTTAATTGGCCCTAGTATTGAATGTGAGTTAGGGACCTTAGATTGTAAGCTCCTTGAGGGTAGGGACTGATGTGAACGTAAATTGTACATGTAAAGCGCTGTGTAAATTGACGGCGCTATACAAGTACCATAATATTATTATTATTAATAGGGCTGCTATGCAAGAGATCTCTTTTGGAATAAATGTTATAGTTTTTGGAAATAAAATACAAAAGAATATCCAATAGGAGTTTTAACCACTTGAATGCCCACCTTACATATACTGCAGGTCGACCGCTCTGCACCAGATCACCTACCTAGTACGTGATCAGACACGTCCGGATCTGAGGTGTGCGCACGAGCCCCGCCGGCAAACCGCTCCTGCTGTGATTAGACCCAGCGGGGGGGGGGGGGGTTGTTCTGGGGGTACTGTCTGCTGGCACTGGCTGATTAGGCAGAGAGCCAGAAAAGCAACCTACCTATGTAAACAAGGCAGATCCCTGTTCTGGTCAGTAGAGAAGGCATTGTTTTTTTTTTGTTTATCATGCAAAAAAAAAAAAAAAAAATAAACGCAGAGGTGATCAAATACCACAGAAAAAAAAAAGCCAATTATTTTTTTGGTACAGTGTCAAATGACGTTAAAGAAACCGTGCCGTATCGCAAAATGGCCTGGTCAGGACAAAAGAGGGGGGGGTAAATCTTCTGGAGGGCTAGTGGATAAAGTGGAACTTCACACTCCCAATCAACATTGATCATTGTAAGTCCTCATGCTGCTAGCATTAGTAAAGAGATCGCAAAGTATATTATATCTGTTTTAAACTTTTTTTCCCACATTTCTTCAATTACTTCCTGGTTTCTAGCCTAGAAAAAGATTAGGTCATACATCTTCAAGAGGGGGATTTCTCAGTCAAGCACACCCTCCTGCATGCATGCTTGAGCTAAGGCCAGATGGATCCCAGGAAGTAAATGCTATATGAATCATTTTCCCTTACTCAAGATGGCCACGGCCAGAAATGCTAGGGGATTGTTTTTAGTTTTTCAAAGCGATTTCTCAGCAAACTAAAGCATGGACGGATGGATGGATGGATGAGGAGTTTGCTTTGAATATAAAAAATGAATTAAAGGGTTAATAAAAAAAAAAAATTCTTTAAAATACCGTATTTATTGGGGTATAGCGCGCTCCCGCGTATAGCGCGCACCCCTAAAGTAGCAGCGGATTCCTGTGGAAAAAAGTTTTTTTGTACTTAGTTTTGGTGTCTTGTGCGGCGTCCATCGGCGGCCTCGTCGGGTCCGGCGTCCGTCTGCGGCTTCCGGTGTCCTCTTTGTCGGGTCCGGCGTCCTTCTGCGGCGTCCTCGCGTCCTCCCCGCACCGAGTTTGAATACTGCGCCGACATACACAGAGCGCAGTACACTCGTGTATTGTCGGGCAGGCTCGGCAACTCTCGCGCTGACGTCCTGTACGTCCAGGACGTGAGCGCGGAAGGAGCCGAGACTGCCTGACTATACGAGTGTACTGCTCTCGGTATATATCGGCGCAGTATTCAAACTCGGCGCGGGAAAGTGGGTATCGGCGTATACCGCGCACCCACGATTTTGCCCTGATTTTCAGGGCAAAAAAAGTGCGTGGTATACGCCGATAAATACGCTAACAAACATGTTATACTTACCTCCACTGTGCAGTCCGTTTTTTTTGAGTGGCCCCGATCCCCGTGTTCTGGGGGTCCCTCGGCGGCTGTCTCTGGTCCTCCCCGCAAGAGAGAGCTCACATGGTGATGAGGCCTTGCGGGCGTGCTCCCGCGTGATACAGCGAGCGGCCATCAGATGTTTTTTCACCTTCATGCATAGATTGCATTAAGGTGAGAATTTTTTTTCCCTTTACAACTCCTTTAAAATAGCGATTTTGGTGATCAGATGCAGTGAAGGTCTGCTTTAGCCATTCCCTAACCTTTCCAGTATTAAAAAAGGCAAAAAAAAAATAAAAATACAAGTCATCTACACAACCTCGACCCTTTGGAATAAAATCGCAGCTTTACAAATGTTTATCCTGCAGATCCCACCAAATAACACAAGTTGATGTCATTACAGACATCAGATATGTGGGAAAAGGACGGACTCTGGGAAAATCTGAAAGCAGTTTTTAGGATCAGCCCCCCCCCCCAGCAATGTATTCTGTGCCGTGTTTTCACCACAATGTAGGGGGGGGGGGGGGGGGTCTGAGATAGAGAAACAGTAAGAATGTAACATTAGCCAAGCAGGAAGCCTGCAATTATCAAACACTACCAAATGTTTTAATACCGCAACAGCTTGGAGATTTGGAGTTCTAGACAAATAAGAGACACTTCTCAAAATAGAAGAATGCCAGCCAGTCAATGGGAAGCAAAGCATTTTGTTTCCAAATAAGGCATTATTGATGGAGAAACTTTCTTCCCTCGCAGGATGAAATGGAGACGCTCTGCAAAAATTACATTTGTAAGCTATGAAAGAGAAAGGGGGGGGGGGGGTGTAGGTATGGCGCTGTTCTGGTGAGGAACCGGGGAATAAATGTGATCTTTTTTTTGTTCAATGGACTCTACCAATAAACCCCACTAACTTGGCTCAATCCCCTTGGCACAGCTGTGATGCAATGCAATACAATACAATGTAAGACAATACAAAATACCTGTATTATAACCCCAGGATCCACTGACTGCACTTGGAGTGAGAAAAACAGTACACCACAACAACTGGATACTTAACCAGAGATATATTTTACTGTGAAATATGCAAAGAAGTGATTACAGTAATTGTGCTGTCATCCCAACGTAAGACGACAGCACAATTGATTTAAACATAAGCCATTTGAAAAAACAGTATACATAAACATTTTATACCTGGGAGCTCCCCCTACTTTATTAGCTATGCTTGAGATCTCACTTAAAGTACTTGGTCTTGGATCTTCTTTTCTTCGCTAGCTAAAGTGATTTGTAATCCACAGTTTTGATGAGTCAAATTGAAGTGAAAATGCTCCTGGTGTAACTGCAACAACTATTTTAAAATCGCTTGAAACGTAAAATTAGATAGGCCTCAAGCCTTCTCAGCTTCAGTTTCTCTGCTCCTCTGTGGAACTATAAATCCCAGTGAGGCCTGTATGAGTCTAACTGCGTGTAAACTTAGCAAACTGTGGGTCGTGACCCGCTCACCCACTGGATCGGAGCTCCGGGTAGTAACTTTTGTTCAGGATCCTGTGACTGCAACTTGCTTCTCCGTCAGCTCTGTTCAGCTCCGCTGGATGGATCCGGTTCTCCGATGCTCGGATGAGTGTCTCCCGGTCTCTGCAATCCGGCCACTGTCCCTCGGGCACCCTCAGATCACTTGCCCCAACAACCAGGATTGTTTTCCCCTGTCTCTCCTGGTCTCCAAGGCAACCCAAAATCCTCAACAAAACATCTCTCTGCATTACCAGTATTTGGGTCTCTCCTCGTCTCCAAGGCAACCAAAATACTAAACAAAACATCTCTCTGAATTACCAGTATTTGGTCACTAGATGGCTCCAAATACTTAAACATAGCAATGTCCATAGACGTTCGATTAAAGTATGCAAACACACATCAATATACAAGAATGTCAGCGCCACACACATATATATATTTATATTTATATATTTTTTTATTAAAAAGGGGGGGGGAAAGGTCTCTAGGCAGGCTTCCGACTATATCTCCCTATGTCCCCAGTGGTTCAGGAGGTCCGGCAACGCAGGAAGTACATGTAGGGCCTGTGTACTTTCAGTCCAGGTGCCATCTTAAATTTAGAGGGGGATGAGAGGGTTAGTTAACTCTCATCCAGTCAATTTGTGTAAATTAGGCCTTTGCTCTAGCTGGGCTATACTGTCAGTTCATTCTGTGTTCCAGAGGTGCCTTTCCACCTCGGGGCGACAGTGGAGTTCAGTCAGAAGCGCCTTTTGCCAGCAGCCAATCAGGAGGGGTTTTCCCCCTCGAGGGGCATGCTGGGGGAGGGTACGTCTTGAGCGAACGCCATTTGGTGAGGTTTGTTTTCTGGTGCTTGTTCCGGGTGCGGCACCCACCTTTGGGGTGTGCACACATCACGGCCCCCCGGCGATATGGCCTACCAGGGCGCACGTTTTACGAGGTGTCCTTGGTCCCGGGACCATGTTGGCCCGGAGCAACTGAAGCTATGGCGGGACCCCAGTGATTTACTGGGTTCCCCAAACCAGAAGAGAAGATCCCAAGCGAGTTGTGCTGTTCGGTGGGGAGTCAGTCTGAGGAGAGCCCGGAGGCAGGTGATCCAACAGGGCCTAGACAATCCATCTGGGATCGAGGTGACCGGACATTGAGAGTTTGTCTGTTGGCAACCTGTCAGTCGGTGACCAGTTGAGGAAAAAACTACCAGAGGGAGATTCAGGCACTAAATTCACTGAGGAAGATTAACTTCATAGTTCTACATTCGGGGGAAGGGTCTGTGGCAGAGGTTCTTCCCTGATATTCATGTGCACCAGGTCTGTGGCAGAGACTTGTCCTCCTTCCCAGGGCTCCGAGTGATACCCTGGCTGCCAGGTCGGTGTGAGAGGCCTGTCCAGGTACACTATACCCACTCGGCTGAGGGGCAACGAAAGTAGAGTGTTACTTGAAGCAGGACTGCTTCTTTATTGTTTCAAGCCAGAATCTCTCCCATCTTTTACTATCTACCTCAAGTTTACTGTTTGCCGTGTTGGGCAGTAATAAAAGCTACAAGAAAAGAGACCCGCTGCTTGGACATTCCATCATTGCTCTCATCATCATTACCCCTAGACGCTCACAGAGGTAACACGCCATCCCTATTCTATCCAGCGGCTCCTTCGGGGGTGAGCGCTACATACATAGTTTACACCTATAAAAAGTTTAGTTTTTATTTACCTGCATTTTTTTGGTTGGGGAAAAAAAAAGTGAAATAACACGGATTCACCCACATAGTAACATCTTCATAGGCTTAGTCACAGGCAGTTGTTGATTCTGTGAAATGGTTTCAAAGTTCAGACATTTACTAGAGCTTCTGTATTTCCCACATTGACAGTTATACGATACCAGAGAGATTTATTGGACTGTCACATGCCAAGAATCTTGCACTACCGCCCAGATGATGAAAACATGCCCCGCAGTCAAGCCATACCCAATCTTATGCATAGAAAAATAGTGTTCATAGAGAACGATATAGTTACTAACTGACAATCACAAGAAATCTGATTTTCCCACTACATTACAGATGTAGCGCCCCAAACGTCTTTGTATGCTGTAGCATTACAATGTCGCCATATAGGGTAACAATAGGATTGTTTGATAGGGATGCATCATCCACAATTCTACTGCACCAAAATGACGACATCTGGGAGATCAGCGTTAATCATCACCCCTGCTGTATATCCGTACTGAGTCATTCGAAGTCAGCAAAATTAAAGAAATGCAACAGATGGTACAAAATCTGCCAAGCAAGCATGCTGCAACCTGCAGGGGTACATCAATCACAGGCTTACAAAACGGGAGTCTGTTTAGTCCTGTCCCACTTAGAAAAATCAAATTAAAAAAGGAAATGCGTCATTGACGGCAAATTTGTGTTCCAAGGAAAAAGGACTTTAAGGCAACTTCAAGTCAAATTTATTGGCAATCAAATGTTTAACCTCCATGTCGGCCTTCATGTGTCCCTGCGTTGGTCAATGCAGATGGGACGTGGTGTGCCATCTGCCTCTTAGGAGTGTAGCACACCCCCATAGAGATTGCTGCTGTTAACTTGAGATGACGACCTGACTACAGCAAAACTTCAGAGACAGCTCTTTCTATATACAGTGTCCATTACTTTCTTCCTGAACAACGCTTGCTCCAACTGTATTACTTTGATTTATCCCACAGGCTCCCAGTCAGATAAGTAATGGCCCTTTACAGGCAGGAACTCCTAACCCCTTTTTGTGCAGCACAGTGTAGTGAAACAGCTTGTAACTCTTCCTCTGTGGCCACTAATCCCAGCACCACGTCTTTAGACACTGCCAACTCACCTGTCTGCAGATGCCCCTTTCACTAGCCCTCCAGGCCAACTTATCATCATTCCTTTAGACTGACTCTTCACCTGTTGACTCTCAGGAGATCTCAAGAAAGACGTAAAGTGATTGTAAAGTTTTTTTTTTTTTTATGTAGCGGGGGTCATCCTGTCAGAGTCTTACGACAGGTCATCTCCGCTGGAACTTTATCAATTTTCTGTAAATATGTAAGATACCTTTAAGAAAGTTACGCATTGTGGGAATGCAAGTAGCAGGAGATATGGACTCCATTGACTCGTAGGAAAAACGGACTACACTTCCCACAATGCCCTGTGTTATTGGAACATGTGACACCTCCGCACAGACTTATGGGGGAGGTTACTTAAGGAAAGGGAGTGGCTGCCCTCGCTCTCTCGGGACCTGCACTTCTCTCCTCTGCGGAGCTGCTAACAGAGCACAGCAGTGCCGTTAGGCCAGAAGCCTGGGCCTATCCTCTGAGAGACCAGTCATCCAGACAGAAGCAAGACTCCAGCATCCGGCTCATGTTCCTGAAGATTGAGGAGACTGCCCAGCTGACACTGAAACAGTGGAGAACCTCCGTCCGGGATCCTGTGTGCCGTGGAGCAGTGCTTGACAGCACGCCCTTTCTGAGGAGAACTCAGGCAGATCGGCCTGTCGGGTGAGAGAGCACTTGCTCAGCTTCAGACTCTCTGTTTAATACAGACACCTAGTGTCATTTCACCGGCCACAGACACTTGTTCGGCCCTTAGAGGCCCATTTAACTGTTCCAGTATTACACAGAAGTGGTTGACGCTGACAAGCGGTCAATCCACCAACTTTCAACTACCCTAGACATTTTATTGCTTAGGTCCCTTTTCCCCGATTGCCACCATTGGATTACAATTTTAACGTGCACCGACCGGCCGCATTGGGGTTATTAACTGTTCCGTAGGACTGCCCATTAGAGGGCGCTCGCGAGCATAGACTACCTGCTATTAGATTATATGAATGGTACCATTCATAGGTTAATTCTCTTTTGCTTACATAAATTGCAGATCCTTGCAAGGGCCCTTGCGGATCATATCAAGTCCTTACTTGCTAGTTGTGTTTATGCTTGAACTTATGTTTGCCCTTTAAGTTCTATACAGTAAACTTATCTCTCCTTACATTCAAATATATTCCCTGTGTGGAGTGTATTTTTTTTTTGTCTGGAGGGACCGTCTACAACCGCAGGTAATTTCATTGCTATATTGTCACTGTATATTGCATGCTTGCTATTGTGACCCCAGCTCAGCAGGGGTTACAATACCTCATTCTCCAGACTGCTGATGTGACAAGGGAGGGTTCGAGCTAGTTAAATAGGGGTGAGCTAAACCAAAAGAGTAGATCTCAAATCAATCAGCGGCTCCTTCGGGGGTAGCGCTACATAAATAACATGCATGTTATACTTGCCTCCTTTGTTGCAGTAGATTTGCACAGAGCAGCCCGGATCCTCCTGTTTTTCGGGTCCCTCCCTCCTAGCGAGTGCCACCAAAGTCAACAACTTTCTATGGGGGCACTGGAGGTGAGTCACAGCTCCCTGTGTTTACATTTAGACACGGAGCCCCGACCCCCACCCCTTTTTCCCAGATTGGCTCCCATGGCTGTTAGTCAGCCAATGGCGCTGCTGCTGCCGTGTCTCAGCCAATCAGGAGTGTCCCAGACAAGCTTAGACATTCGTGGATAACGCTGGAAAAAGATGGGGCTCAGGTAAGTAATTGGGGGGGGGGGCTGCTACACACAAAAGGTTCATCTTTAAAAACCTTCCGACTTGACAACTCCTTTAAGCACACTGTCTTCAGGGAGACTGGCTACACATGGCAGTCTCCCCCTTTGTTAGTCCCCAACAGTGTTGTACTACTCACTTGCTCAGAGGCCCCCCAGGAAGATTTCCTCCTTCGTGTTTTAACACCCTGAGCCCTGGCCCAGACTAGGGGGCACCCCTGGCGGCCATGACAGCCTCCTCAACACCATCTCCATGTCCATTTATGGAGTGATCTCAGTCCCCTGCCAGCCTATCTGAAGATTGGCTGAGGCTCCATAAATTATAAAAAAAAAAATGCAGCTGCTTCCAACCTCCACCCACCAATTCTACCAGGCAGGGGGAGGCACCAGAGAGCTGCCAGAATAAGTCACCCAGCCCTGAACCTTAGTAAACCCTGACCCAGATTACATTGGGATCACAACCAACATTTTCTTGCTCTACTTCTAGCACACACACTAGAGGGTGCAACAGGAGAGTTGGCTGTACAATGTACAAAAGGCAAGGCTGTTTACCAAAAAAAGTAAAACTATGCCAGTTCTGTAGAATGTGTACTAAAAGCAGCCACTTGTAGTCTCCATCGGAATCCCGTGTCACAGGGTGACAATAGAAGAACAGCATTGGAAGACAAGGAATAGAACACGGTCACCCCACCACAGGAAGTGCCTGAACAAAGGACATTCATGGCAGGACCACCAGCCAAATATTCAAAATAGCCTTTGACATTATATATTATATCAGCATGTGAAAACTTTTTATGCCATTTGACTGTTCATGTTTACATATAAAATTTAAAAAAAGTGGTATTACGCCCAAAAGCCAAAATATTGCATCTTAATTTTTAGATGTGGTGGCTGCATTCGCCTTCTCTTTAGACCTGGTGATCCTACCAGTAAGGCTCCATTCAGACTTATACTACTCCAAAGTTTCGATGACTTTGGAGTGCAAATTTGGATGGATGCAACTTGGATATCACTTTGATCATGAGATAATGGACAACTGTTGCACACAAGCTGCATATACCATTCAGTTAACCCTCAGAAGTTACATAAAAGTATTAAAAATTGAAGTCTATGGGCCTCAAGTTGCTTGAAAGTTGGACAAAAGTAGTCCATGAACTACTTTGACGTTGCTGCAACTTTAAGTCACGCATATATGATTAGTTCTCATTGGGAAAAAAAGGGGGGACAACTGGTCATGAAATTTTGATGTCCAAAGTTGCACAAGTGTGAATTGAGCTCAAGTCTGTTTTTCAGCAGAACAAGCTTTCCTGTAAATGTAGCAATTAAGAGGGTTGACAAACCATTTACCACTGACAGGGGCACTTACAATAACCAGCCTATATTTATGTAAAGCCTGCTGTAACTGCTAAACCCCCCCCCCCCCAAAAAAGAAGTGTTCGCTGGAGTTTGACTTGAATTTGTTAGTATATTTAAATTTGCTAGATCCAACACTACCCCCCCCCCTAGACTGACAATGCTGCTGTCCAAAAAGTTTTCCGTGCTCTTTCATCCAGGGTTGGGGGGCACTCTAGGTTCACATTATGCAGAGTGGTTGCGGGTATTGCAGCTGTTACTGCACCCACCCGCACCCAAGCCCCTTTAACCCCTGTCATGCTGGCCCTCCATCCATTTCACTTCGGGCCTCCCATTCTAGTACTGCAACACATGCACAAGTTTTATAAGAAGCAAAGATGTGATGTGATAAGAACACCAAGACTCTCTGTATCGCCATGTGACATTCATTTTTCTGCTCCTAGAACCCGTGAGTTCAATGGACACAGCGGGTGGTTTTATTTACCCAAGTGTTAACACCCTATGTAATCATCTGACTCATACTTCCGGTGAGATGTCAAACACTCCGTGCAAAGCCACATTAGGCCTCATTCACACAAGAATATACACCTGGGTGCGTTAAAATCCAACCTGGCATTTTATCTGGAGGGAGAATCTGGTGGACAAGGTCATATTCTGGATACTTATGGGTCTTGAGAACCACAGAACCAAAATCTCCCTGCCATCATTCCTGACTCAATAGTGTTGGTTGGTCTAATTTAAGATTATAAAAGTGAAAAAAAAAAAAATGCAGCAAGAACGCATCAGTAACACGCACCCATGTTACTTTTTTGATGCGGTTTTTGAAATATATATAATTTATATTACACACACACACACAAACACAAATTCCGCCTTGTTTCCAGGAAAGAGTGGCACCATTGCTGTTCTGCACAGCTGGTGTAGAAAACATAGCATGCCCCCACAGACTACAGGAGGGGGCGGAGACAGGACCAGTCACTCTGCAGAAGAAGCAGTAGTGGCTGGTCTATAATATGGGCACAAGGCAAAGGCAGTAACCTCTTCATCTATAGAGAAAAAAGGGACCAAAAAAAAAAAAAGGTATTTTTTTTTAATCAATCTTTAAAAATGCAAAAAAATACAAGAATACAAAAAATATACATATATAATATTATTATTATTATTATTATTATTAATAATAAAAAAACACTTTTTTTTTTATTACATTACACAAAACAAGTCCAATAGTATTGGCGAGAACACTTCGGTATCAGTGTGAAATGACAGAACAGTCCAATATGACATTTGTTCATACAATAAAAAAACAGAGAACTATATCTCTAGCATTTAGCCAATGACAAAAGCTGCAAGTCCCTCCATGTCCCACCTGCTGATGGCTGTCGGAGAATGCCGACATTTGTTGTTCAGCAGTTGGATGGCTGCAGGTTGCCTGCGACTGCTATAGGACACGCCTGCCAAGTGCCAATAAACAATAAAAAAAAAAAAAAAAAAAAAAAGGAGCCTGCACTCCATAAAAACACGACAATGGTAGAGTTACTGACTGACCGATTGTCTTTACAAACCTGTTAAACAGCTTAAAGATGACAAGCGCAGAACCAGAAGGTTCCCCTGCAGCAACATATTTGCCAAACCAGATCTGCTGTTATCAGTGGGCAGATCAGTTCTGCGGGTGGGAGGTGCAGTGGTTAGCACTGTTGCTTTTGGACCAAGTCCCACAAGGAACTCAAAAGTCCCTCACATGATACATATTTACATTACATTAAACAGAACAATGCAGGTGTATTACAAACCCGTCCGGTCGCAGTTTCTCACCATTTTTTTTTTAAATGCTTACACAAAACTTACATACCTCCACCCCCATTGTACAGTGAGCACCTATTGGTGCCCTTACTCATCACCCCTAATTGTTTTCCTTGCTAAATGCGGTGCTCGATGCCCCAATTGCAGGAGCTGCAGCAGCAATCAATTAGTAGACAGACTGCATTTTCAGTAAAGAAACTGGAGGGTACTGTGTGCTGAGGGCCTTGGGAGCTACTGTAACTGAGGCTCACACTTGCTCTTCGATTTCAAGCTACATCGTGCCTGCTGAAGGCTAAAGCCCTTGCAAGATTTGTATTTCTGTCCCTGGCGCAGATTTTCCCTCGCTTTATCTGGGGAAACCATTGTCAGCAGAATAGGAAGCGGGGAAATCTGTCCAAGGTTCACTGTGCCGTGTTTAACCTGATACACAGGAAAAAAAGTCCCTGCACCATTTTTGGAATCGCAGTCCGCACGGGAAGTGCAATTTCCAGTGCGTGCGGCATGCCATTAGGATTAATGGCTCACACATCCCCAATGTTTTTCGGTGGGGGTGTTTTTGCTGTGAGAACCAACTACACAGATGTTAACCTAACATACTGGAGTCCAGGTAGATAAAACCCAAAAAGGCTTTCTAGTGCTTCCTTGCTCTAGCCAAAACAAGAAAAGCCACCTTAAAAAAGTGAAACATCACCCCAAAATGGGAAGTTCCGCTTTTTGTAAACATCCCCTCTAATATTAGACTTTTATGGAGGGAAGGGTAAGAAAGGGGGTACCTATTCCTGGTAGGTACCCACTTGTGCTCCAACTACCTAGTTGTTTGGAGCGGAGGTTCAGGGACCCCCCCCCCCCCCTCTCTTCTTGCCCCCATCCTACAGGGGCATGTCACAGGAGCCTGCAGGCGCATTTACAAAGTGCAGGGTAGCTCTCACAAGCTCAAATGGGAAGCAGGCTTCCCCCATTCGTGGGCCTTAGGTGAGGACAGCGCTGGATCCCTGGACAGGTAAGTTGCCTTTTATTGAAGTTGGTGAAGGCTGGTGCTTCCTGGCTTTTATCAGTTTACAGCCGTTGTGCAGAGTGGAATCTATGTAAGGTAGACAAACATCTCTGCCCGCAAAGATGGCCACCCACACCATAGCTATAACCAGGAAGAAGTGGGTTGACAACAGCAGGAGTCTGAGCCTGCTGAATGCAATGTACGCGATTACAGAGGTCCAAGGAGGAATTGTATTAAGAAAAAATAAGTGGGATGTTTAGGTAAGCTGTTAGGCAACTTTTGACAGCTTACCTAAAAACTTTGCATTAGAGCTTCCTTTCCCTGTAAGGAAAATATAGCATTTAAAAAAAAACAAAAAAAAAAAACACTTTTTGTAATCTTTAAGGATGAATTCAGGTATAGCAAATTTCACATACTTTACATGGTCTTGCTTTGAGCAATGCAAGCATGCATGTACCATACCTGTCGGATCTCTCTGGAAGCTGGAAATACTGGAGTAGACGCCACTCATCACCACTAGCTTCCAGGTCCTGTACCGACTGTTGTATGCAAAGCTTCCTCCGATCGAAGTGTTCTCATTGGACAAGGTGGAGACTGATGTCACTGCTCCACTTACTTCAGAGGGAGATTTACTGAATGAAGCAGGCCATAGGCGAGTCAAAAATCGAACTAAAATTCTTGATTGCCAGGTAGTTTATTTTTCACACCATTAGTATGCCAGCTGTGACTTGTGGCAAAAAAAAAAAATATTCACTCATGCTGGATTTTTTGGGAAAAAATAAAATAAACAAACTATGGCACAATCATATGCGCCATTTTCATTTTTTCTTCAACGGACAGAACGTTTAGTTTCCCATTAGTCTATGGCTGGCTTAAAACAGGTGCACACAGAATCTGGTGTAGCTGTGCCTAGAAACCAATCAGCTTCTAGGTTTTTCCAAGCTTAGTTGAACAAACTGAAGTCAAAAGCCGATTGGTTACTAGGCGCAGATGAACCAGATTCTGTGTGCACTGGTTTTAGTAAATCTCCTCCTTTGGCTTAGTTGAGAGAATAGAAAACGTCCTCTGAATGCCAAGTGGGCAGCCTTCTCTATTCAGTAAGCAGAAGTGCAGCTGTCCAGCATAGGACCCAGAAGCCAGTGGTGGTGCCTACTACACCGATTTCCAGCTTCCCGGGAATCCAAAAGGTGCGATACGTACTGTACTTGCAATAGAAAGTAAAAGAATCCTTGAATCCGCACTCCATTTGGAGATAATCTAAATAATTATTTAGTGTACCGGCTGATTCGCCAGGACACCTGCCAAATAAATATATATAAAAAAGAATTTGTAGACTCCGTTTGTCCAGAAGAAAATACTTACTGTATTTGCTGGCGTATAAGCAGGGGTCAAGTCCTGGGTAAAAAAGTGTGGGAACTCCCACCCAAGATCCACTTGGGGGTGGTCTTATACAGTGAGTACAGGCAAGAAAAATTAGGGGGGGTTGTCTTAAACACCAGCAAATGCGGTACATTGCCCCAAGCTGGACCAGTGTAAAAATAGTCATAGCTGGAACTCTCAAAAAAAAAAAAAACACACCCACACACAAAAAATAAATAACCGTTTTATGCATATCGGAGCATTCATATTTGCTTTGCAAGTTTTCACCAGTTGGGTTACTGTTCCTTTGCATCATGCAAGTCTAAAGCTGGACATAGCCTGAGCAATTTTCTTTACTTCACCACAGGTTGCTTTGGGGAAACTGGAAAGAAAAAAAGAAAAAAAGAAGAAGAAGGGGGAGCTTGATACTCCTCCCCTCCCCAAAACACATCTCCCCGCAAGAACACAGCGATTATTACTAGCAGCTACAATAGCTGCTAGAAATATTCACATGTACAAGCCAGCAGGCTTGTTATGCCAATACGTATTGATCAACTTGGGTACATCAGTCTGTCCATACATGGTTCCAATCTCTGGCCAACATTGAACCACCTATGGCCGGCTTTATTCTTCAGTCTTAAAAACAATGCACACTTTGCATGGTGTAATTCTGATTTGGTTAAGGAGGGAAGAGAACATACGTGTAAAATTAAGCGATTAGGAACCGGCGGGACAGTACAGGTTAGATTTTATGAGGGCTCATCAGCTTAGCCATTTTTTACGGACCATCGCCCCCCTCCCAACGCTGGCCGACCTCTCACGTCCATGGAGGAGATATGCATAGAATCGGGTACGTTGCCACATGCCTTATCACTGATGCACACAATGCTGGTTACACCGCCGGAGGGCTACCAGATCCTGGTTAAGTGGGAACGGGACCTGGACTGTCAGTTCACGACCGGCCCGGTAGCAACATATACTCTGGTTTACACACAAATCGTCGATTTGTGCCAGGGTCCAGGAGACTAATTTCAAAATACTGACGAGGTGGTATAGGACCCCGGATCTGCTGAGCAAATTGTTCCCGACGGTGTCGGACCTCTGTTGGAAGTGCCAGGCAGACAAAGGCACTCTGCTTCACGTCTTCTGGTCCTGCCCGCGTCTACAGACGTATTGGGCGGAAATCAGACGCATAACACAAATTCTGACTGCGTAGTCCCGAACGACCCGGCGTACTTCCTCCTACACACGAATAACACCCCGGTGCGAATATACAAGAAGTCTGTTGTCCGCCACTTACTAGACGCGGCAAAAGCGCGCATCCCGCTTTGCTGGAGATCCACGAATCCACCGACGGTAGCCATGTGGCTGCGGAAATTTGATGACATTAACAGCATGGAAGACCTTATTCTGACAAAACAAGACAGGAGTGAACTTTATACCCAAATTTGGCAATTATGGAACATTTTTACATATTCAGAGGAGGGCCAGGCCCTCAGAGGTAATCCTCAGAGACTGTTTGAGGGGGATGGACCCACTTAGTAGATTGCCGGAGCAGCCCCCTGGAGTAGACCACCAGTTGATGCGACTGACCATGCTCGTGATTTCTTTCCTCTCTGTACTTGCACTTAGAAACAGGAAAATTTGGGAGGCTGGGCCCGCCGGACCATAACAACCCAATGCACTTTTCAAGCACAGAGCCTCAACAAGGGATTTATAAAGAGATGAATGCCGGAGGCGGGGAGTTGTTGTGTCCTGGGAATCCCCCCCCCCCCCCTGGACCGCTTATATCCAAGTCTTCGGCGGAAGATGATACGGAGACTTTATTTCCCTCTGTGTACGTGTACTCACTGATGTAAATTACTGTATTGCTTATGTTGTGGTTCATGTGGACCAGTTTCCTGTTCTGAATAAACAATTAAAAAAAAAAAAAATTAAAGCGATTGCTCCTTCCAGTATGTAGTCAGCGAGTTAGAACCAGGATCAGGACGACGACAACCTGGAACCTATACCTTTGGAAACAAGCAACAATATCATAAGATTTTCCTGTCCCGACATAATTCTAAGGAACGTCTACGACACTTTATGAATTGCAGGTAGTGTCTTTGCTGAACTGAAGTCCCAACCAGTGTTGTCAGCCCTCAGGCCTTCTTCACACGGGCGATAAGGGGCATACACTGAATTCCAGCAGCAAGAATCAGCAGATTTTTTGTGGCTGGGATGACCGACGCTTGTGAATAGCGGCAGCCACTCAGCCTGTACCCAGTAATTATTGGCTGAGAGGAGCCACCTCTGTGGGCTGGATCAGTGTTTTTCAACTCCAGTCCTCAAGGCACACCAACAGGTCATGTTTTCAGGATTTCCTTTAGATGAAACGACTGTGGTGATTACTAAGGCAGTGAAACTGATCAAATCACCTGTTCAAAATAATGGAAAGCCTGAAAACATGACCTGTTGGTGTGCCTTGAGGACTGGAGTTGAAAAACACTGGGCTGGATATCCAAGCCTGGACGCATCCTGCTGCAATCATCCGTCCTTAAATCGTAGGCAACTGCTGCATGTGCGTTTACCCTTGTGCAGTCACAGGCGTGGCCAACTCGTTATTCATCCATACAGGCAGATTGACTACAGCAGAACCTAAACCTGGCCAAGTCTGGCTGCCACTAGAATTTTCAGACCGGTCCTAACCACTTGTGTGAACGAGGCCTAACTGCTAGACTACAGAATGCCATCCATTCTCCTTCCTCTCAGCCCTACTACACAAGCATACATCGATTGTTTTTCCCCATCAAAACAAAACTGCTGCCTTGATGCATAAGAGCTTAAATCACTGTGTAAAAGGCTCTTGGAAGATGCAGTTCTGGGGGAATGCTTATGTTAATCAGAACGAAGCTCCTTGAAGCTGCCACTGCAGGAATTTTTAGCTTACTAAATGGAGGTCACAGGGAACAATGAGGCTGGGTTGAGATTTGAGAGGGCGACTCTTCGTCACCAGAAGAAAAGAGGAAACCTTCCAATGGGGGGGGGGGGGGATTTCTCCTTACTGCCTGTCTTGACTATGAAATATAAATAAAACTCCAATGGTGGTTCTAACCCTTTCCTAGGGTTTTTCTTAGCTTCAAAAGGCAGGGAGTGGGGATCAGACATCATACAGGAGAGCTACAGTGCCTTGCGAAAGTATTCGGCCCCCTTAAACTTTGCAACCTTTTGCCACATTTCAGGCTTCAAACATAAAGATATAAAACTGTAATTTATTTTGAAGAATCAACAAGTGGGACACAATCATGAAGTGGAACAAAATTTATTGGATATTTCAAACAAATAAAAAAACTGAAAAATTGGGCGTGCAAAATTATTCAGCCCCCTTAAGTTAATACTTTGTAGCGCCACCTTTTACTGCAATTACAGCTGTAAGTCGCTTGGGGTATGTCTATCAGTTTTGCACATCGAGAGACTGAAATTTTTGCCCATTCCTCCTTGCAAAACCGCTCGAGCTCAGTGAGGTTGGATGGAGAGCGTTTGTGAACAGCAGTTTTCAGTTCTTTCCACAGATTCTCGATTGGATTCAGGTCTGGACTTTGACTTGGCCATTCTAACACCTGGATATGTTTATTTGTGAACCATTCCATTGAAGATTTTGCTTTATGTTTTGGATCATTGTCTTGTTGGAAGACAAATCTCCGTCCCAGTCTCAGGTCTTTTGCAGACTCCATCAGGTTTTCTTCCAGAATGGTCCTGTATTTGGCTCCATCCATCTTCCCATAAATTTTAACCATCTTCCATGTCCCAGCTGAAGAAAAGCAGGCCCAAACCAGGATGCTGCCACCACCATGTTTGACAGTGGGATGGTGTGTTCAGGGTGATGAGCTGTGTTGCTTTTACGCCAAACATAAAGTTTTGCATTGTTGCCAAAAAGTTCGATTTTGGTTTCATCTGACCAGAGCACCTTCTTCCACATGTTTGGTGTGTCTCCCAGGTGGCTTGTGGCAAACTTTAAACAACATTTTTTATGGATATCTTTAAGAAATGGCTTTCTTCTTGCCACTCTTCCATAAAGGCCAGATTTGTGCAGTATACGACTGATTGTTGTCCTATGGACAGAGTCTCCCACCTCAGCTGTAGATCTCTGCAGTCCATCCAGAGTGATCCTGGGCCTCTTGGCTGCATCTCTGATCAGTCTTCTCCTTGTATGAGCTGAAAGTTTAGAGGGACGGCCAGGTCTTCGTAGATTTGCAGTGGTCTGATACTCCTTCCATTTCAATATTATCGCTTGCACAGTGCTCCTTGGGATGTTTTTAAAGCTTGGGAAATCTTTTTGTATCCGAATCCGGCTTTAAACTTCTCCACAACAGTATCTCGGACCTGCCTGGTGTGTTCCTTGTTCTTCATGATGCTCTCTGCGCTTTAAACGGACCTCTGAGACTATCACAGTGCAGGTGCATTTATACAGAGACTTTATTACACACAGGTGGATTCTATTTATCATCATTAGTCATTTAGGTCAACATTGGATCATTCAGAGATCCTCACTGAACTTCTGGAGAGAGTTTGCTGCACTGAAAGTAAAAGGGGCTGAATAATTTTGCACGCCCAATTTTTCAGTTTTTTTTAAAAAGTTTGAAATATCCAATAAATTTCGTTCCACTTCATGATTGTGTCCCACTTGTTGATTCTTCAAAAAAAAAAAAAAAAAAAAATTACAGTTTTATATCTCTATGTTTGAAGCCTGAAATGTGGCAAAAGGTTGCAAAGTTCAAGGGGGCCGAATACTTTTGCAAGGCACTGTAAATGGCTAGTGCAATCAATGAACACTCATGTTCATCCAAGTAGAAAATTAACAAAAGTCAACAAATTGAGCCTTTATGCACCATGTGTTTGGCCAGCACTTTGTACCAAACACATATCAGTAACGCAACAAGGTAAAAAAAAAAAAGCCGTCTCAGAGACCTCACTTTAGATTTTGCATACGAGTCCTTTTATATAAACTCCCGACAACAAGCAGTCATAGAACGGATGGTTATGAATATGAAAACTAGCATGAAAATATATTGCTTAGGCATGCGGTCAACAATTCAAACATTGTTCTACACATTCCATAAACAGTTTACAGCAGGAGGGCTGTTCTTAGCCTCGGGCAAACTTTAACCTCTCAGAAATGTACCCCACCCTGCCCTGCGAGTAACATATGACCTGCACTGTGCCACGTCCTGTTATACAGGGCCCCACACCAAGCACTACCTTTTTAAACAATTCTCCTATTGACCAAATAATGAAGGTTTCAAAACACATGGGCGGCCATTTTTTAAAAGGTAATCAGATTTACTGCAGGTTTGAAACAGGTCTTAACCTTTAGAATGGGTATTGTGGCCATCTAGACCAGCAGTTCTGGACCTTTTTCCCCCCACTTGGGTGGAACAATGGGTTGGGACAGAGGGCAGGGGTGTGGGTGCTCGAAAAATAGCAGGGTGGAAAACTGTGGCTTTGACATAGTTGTGCCAAGAGAGGTCTTAAAGTGGAGGTAAAACGCTACTGTGTTGAGGCTCAAGGCTGCAGTTCAGTAGCACTTATACAGGTGAATGCATGAACTTGACTCCAAGTACTAAAAAAAAAAAAAAAAAAAAAAAAAGTATTATGAATTATACTGATCCACATGAACTTTTTATATATGCCTTGAGCTCAACTTTAAAGCCCCACTGCAAGGGAAGGGGGGGGGGGGCTTATTAAAAATATATATTGTATAGGGGATATTTGCTTGGCACACTTTGGACACCTTCGTACAGATTGAGCATCGTTTACATGCCACAGCCTAGCCAACAACATGGTTGTTGCTGACCATGTCCATCCCTTTATGACTACAGTGTACCCATCTTCTGATGGCCACTTTCAGCAGGATAATGCACCAGGGCATAAAGCTCAAACCATCTCATAGCTGGTTTCCACAGCCAACAGATCAATCCAATAGAGCACCTTTGGGATGTAGTGGAACGGGAGATGCGCAACGTGGATCTGCAGCAACTGCGTAATGCCATCATATCAATATGGACCAAAACATCTGAGGAATGTTTCCAACACCTTGATGAATCTATTGCCTTGTTTCCACTGAACGGAACGGTTTGGGTCAGTAAATTTGGAGCGGTTAGAATGGGACCGGTCTATTCTCGTGAGCGTTTCCACTGCAAATCGGACCGTCAGGGACCATTCAGGGTTTAGAAAAAATGCCTAGCGCGTCCACCAATCAGTGGAATGTATTGCATCTTCGCCCTAATGGAACCGTTCCATTTTCTATGGCCCCACATCTGAAGCAGGACTCAGAATGGTCCGGTACGGTTCGGTTTAATGGCACACTTTCACAATGGAAACACCCAAAATAGCGTACCGAACCAATCCGCTAAGTGTAAACAAGGCATATGCCATAAAGAATTAAGGCAGTTCTGAAGGCGGGAGGGGTACCGGTACTAGCAAGGTGTACCTAATAAAAAGAGGCCGGTGAAATGATAGTGGGATTATTAAATGATCCATCTAGAAGCCCCTTTTACTTACTTGTAGCGGTGGTCACATGATGCTTCAGCCCTTCCTATTGGATGGCTGGCGGTGAGGTCCACTCAGGACTGAGAAGGCCAACAGAATGGAGAGAATATATATATATATATATATATATATATATATATATATATATATATATACACATACATACATACATACATACATACATACATACATACATACATACATACATACATACATACATACATACATACATACATACATACACATACAGAAGAATCTCCGGTTTACTCGGCGGCCTTTGTAATAGGAAGTCCCGTCTCCAGGGCTGCCATTGGACAACTGTTCTGGCCATCATAGGAGGCGGGACTTTGTATTATAGAGGCCGCCGACTAAACAGGAGATTCTCCAGTATGCAATCTTTTGGTGCTTGTCCCGTCCCCTCCGAGGGAGAGATCCAAAACAACAAGTCCGAGCTCATAGTCGCCACACACAGCCACAAAAGGCAAGAGAATTATTGTTGGGCGGTATATTATTGCTCGGACAAACACACTTAGGGCACTTTTACAGCTGCGGACCGTATGTCCGCTTTTTCAGCCATCCGTTTACGGATGAAAAAAAAGGGACATACATTTATCCCTATGAGATTGCGGGTGTCAGCTAATCCTGCTACAAATCGTAGGGAGAACGAAGATCTGCAGTCCAAGGACCACAGCTATGAAACGCTCTACCCACGGACATTCGCATGGAGGAAAACCATCGGGCCTTCAGGAAAAAAAATAAAAATAAATTAAGACCCACTTCTTCTGAAGGATTAGGACGTCACTGGATGCAAAGCTCCTTGAGGCGATTTAGTTCGCATTTGTAGCGCTATGCAAGTTATTCACTGACTCGGCAGATGAATCCGCTGACACCCGACCTCATCCGGGTCTGCAATCCACCGATTCTGCAGACATAGGAAAACCCTATTTTTCCATCCGTCTGCGGATCGGGTGAACACGGACAGATGGTCTGTGTTCATCCGATCCCCCCATAGGGAAGAGCTGACAGGGCGGTCCCTGCACACTGTCATCCGCCGGCTCAGCGGAGCGATCCCTGCTGAGCAAGCGGAGGTTCATGGGGCGAATCAAGGATCTGTCCCGTGTGAAAGAGCCCTTACACTGAATTTTAACGGTTCAAACAATGTCAGGCAAAATGGTCGGCCCTCACACATGTTCACTTCATCAAATCTGGCCCTCTTTGAAAAAAAAAAAAATGTGGTCACCCCTGCCCTACACAGAAAAGTCAGGTGTTGGGCCAGGATGGAGGACCTAGGAAAGTATAACTGGCAAGAAAACCCAACCACTAAGCCCGGCAGGATAGGTTAGAGAACAGTGAAAGAAGAGGTAGTAGGAACAAAGATTTTGCCTGGAGTGGGGTTTTAAAGGTTGTCCATCCAGGGCAGGATTTCCATCACTGGAGTTATAACCAACATTTTTATGGCTTTCTGATCCCAACCAACATTTTCTTGGCTTTCTGATCCCAACCAACATTTTCTTGGCTTTCTGATCCCAACCAACATTTTCTTGGCTTTCTGATCCCAACCAACATTTTCTTGACTTTCTGATCCCAACCTGGATTACAATATTGTAAAAACCTATAAAATAATGCTCAAGATGACTGTGGTCCTATGAATTATATATAGTTTTGAACCGGCCGCCTACAAAGAAAGGCCTACCGTGCCAAATGGTAAATTCAGTTCTGTTTTCATCTAAACTGGCCCCTCTGTATTTAACTGTTACAATACATTGGATTTTACCATCCTCAAAGTGAAAGTGGAGCCTAATGTGAACCTCTCAATACTCTCTAAAGTGCTATGGAGTAGTATCAGCAGTGTAAACATGTAATGTCAAGTAGGAATAAAAGCATAAACTTGTCACTGTGTCAATGCAGAGAAAATGTGATCATGTTTCGCCAAAGCACTCCAATCTCCCCCCCACGCAGAGAAATTTTTACTCTGAGAATGCAAATAGAGTGGACAACATGCTGATCCTCCAAACTCAAGTTGCCCCATGAAGTCTCTTCCAAAACCAACATCTGGGGAGTGATGACTTCCTGGATACCCCACAGTGCTTAGTGATTCCTCTAACCAACTTCTACATCTTGTCCTGCAGTGATGTGAAGACTGTCAGGAGGAACCACCAAGTGCAGATGAGGATACAGAAGGTCAACATGCCATGAAATTGAAGTTTCTGAAGAACCTATAGGAAAGCAGAGGGGGGGGTGAGGGGGGGGGGATGGTGGTGACATCTCTTCAAATAGACCAGCATTCGGTGCCATGAGCAATCAAAGATATTGACTTACTTTACAGGTAAACATGCGCGGGAGTACACTTGTGATCTAAAAGTCCCTCTGCCACATTTTTTTTCTCCCCCAGGGCCATGTGAATTAAAGGGGTTGTAAAGGTTCATTTTTTATTTTCTAAATAGGTTCCTTTAAGCTAGTGCATTGTTTGTTCACTTACCTTTTCCTTCTTAAAGCGGATGTGCCATAAAAAAAAAAAATATTAAAAGCCAGCAGCTACAAATACTGCAGCTGCTGACTTTTAATATTAGGACACTTGCCTGTCCTTGAGTTCAGCGCCGTCCGTGTGTACGGGCCTTAAATTTTTTTTTCTTTGTCTAAATTTCTCACTTCCTGTTTCTCCTCAGTAAGCTTGCACCCATGTTCTGACTGGGGGTTAGTCAGCCAGAACAGCTTACTGAAGAGGAACAGGAAGTGAGAAATTTAGACAAAAAAAAAAAAAGCAACATTCAGAAGGGAAATCGAAGGAAAAAAGGTAAGTGAACCAGCAATGCAGTAGCTTAAAGGAACCCATTTAGAAAATAAAAAAACAAACCTTTACAACCCCTTTAAGCCTTTTGACTCAAATGAAGGGAGAAAAAAAAAATGTGGAAGGAAGAAAAAAGGGAGGAAGGGGAGCCAAGACAGTTAAAACAATAAAAACAAACTTATTTTGGCAGCATTCAAAACCTGGCAGTAAAATTTCCCAAATTCCTGTGTACAAATCTGTGAACCATCCCCGAGCTGGAGATAATGGTGTATGCACAACAATATTGTCAAACACTGATACACATTCAGCAATCGGCACAGAGCTGTACATAGCCACGGGGGTAAATATTGCCCAATGACAATAATTGCAGAGTATATCTAGTGTAGGCTGAGAGAAACCACAAATTGGGGGGGGTGAAACCAGTTCATGACCGCGGCTAATATTCTATAGTCTGGGGTATGGTGTGGAAGTCTAGATTACATGTGTATTAGGTGCCCATTTATACCGCTTGGCTTACTGCCTGTATTTTATGAGTAAAGTGGCATGCACATGGACACCTTCAGACATCTAATGTCAATTGCAGGCGTTCAGGAAAGACCAATGCAGTGTACAGCCGCCCATAGTAATATATGGCTGTACGCAGATATATGCCGCGCATAAAAAAAAAAATCACGTACAAACTTAAAACCCCAGATGCGCAAAAGCTTAATTCAGGGTCTTGTGCCCATGGGCAAG
This sequence comes from Rana temporaria, assembly GCF_905171775.1. Taxonomy (NCBI): domain Eukaryota; kingdom Metazoa; phylum Chordata; class Amphibia; order Anura; family Ranidae; genus Rana; species Rana temporaria. Next base: position 36,356,645 of record NC_053490.1, read on the forward strand.
TTTAAGCACAGCTTATTTCTTGCACTCAACCATAACTATGGGGAGCATAGTTGTCTTTTGCTAATGCAGAAATATGCCCGCAATTCACACTGGATGCTTTGAAAGCATGTGTGCACATGAGGCCATACGCATAACAATGCAGGCAGCCATTTTGAACCTGTGTTTTGACAGTTCTCTGCATTACACTGCAGAAAACTCCTTGATAATACCGTCCTTTCCCATTGATTCATTAAAAGCAACGAGTCAAGCAATTTTGTAACATACATTACCAAAAGTATTGGGATGCCTGCCTTTACGCACAAATTTTAATGGCACCCCAGTCTTAGTTCGTAGGGTTTAATGTTGAGTTTATGTCCTTGATGACGCCCTGGAGGAGGGGCGAAACACAACGTATTTCCGGTTTTGTGAACCAGTGACGCTACTTCCGGTGTCCATGGATTGCACGACGTTGAACACGCCGATGCCAGTCATGCCTAGCTGTCTCATGAGTAACATATGTTAGCAGCGCAGTGTTTTTAATACCGGCAGTACTTTACACGTGTACCTCTTTTTTTTTTTTTACTCTATGTTTTATCCCCCTCGATTCTTCTGAGATTTGTGGAATTATCTTTGGAAATTAGGATTTAGGAGGTCTGATGTAAATATCCAAAGCCCGTTTGACCCCTGGACTGCAAAGCTGAGGGTCCATTAACTCTGGTGAGTGGGGTCACGTGAGGGAAGACCACATAACTGGAAACCTATATTCACCAATACCTATTGTCGGTGGACACTCACTACTTTATGAATAGCATTTTTCTCACATTGTGTTTTTATCGTGTTATATGTTAGCACTGTTATCAAGATATATTTCATTCATTAAAGGTTCTAGCAACTTTGCAACAGCTGCTGCGGTAGTCTTATTTATGGCATTTTCAATTCAGTTCACATTATTCCACTTAGCGCAAGTTTTAGTTAGTATTCAATATTGAGTTGACCCACCCTTTGCAGCTATAACAGCTTCAACTCTTCTGGGAAGGCTGTCCACAAGGTTTAGGGGGTTTAGGAGTGAGTGTCTATGGGAATGTTTGAGCATTCTTCCAGAAGTGCATTTGTGAGGTCCGGCACTGACGTTGAATTAAGAATTCCTGGCTCGCAGTCTGCGCACCAATTTATCCCAAAGGTGTTCTATGGGGTTGAGGTCAGGACTTTGTGAAGGCCAGTCAGGTTCCTCCACCCCAAACTTTCTCATCCATGTCTTTTTGGACCTTTCTTTGTGCACTGGTCCAAATATTTGGGGGGGGGGGGGGGAGTTATGGTGTGGGGTTGTTTTTCAGGGGTTTGGCTTGGCCCCTTAGTTCCAGTGAAGGGAACTCTTAAGACATCAGCATACCAAGACATGTTGGACAATTTCATTCTCCCAACTTTGTGGGAACAGTCTGGGGATGGCCCCTTCCTGTTCAAACATGACTGAGCCCCGGTGCACAAAGCAAGGCCTCAGCGTCCGTGTGTATGAGGCTTTAAGATGAATACATTTTATTGTATTTTTCTCAGTGCACACAGATCTCTATCACAACAGTGGCCATCATGGTAGGAGGAGGCCAGGCACACAAAAGGTTTATATGCATCTTATGAGTCTCTGGTTGCTAAGCAGCCATCACACACACACACACACACCTCATAAAAGGAACAGGAAGAGATGACGTAAAGATCACTCAGCAAGAGATCACTGTACAAGATCAAGAGCTGCATTTCCTGGAGATGCTCAGACTTGCCAGAGCAGAAAATAAATAAAAATAGTTATAATATATAAATATCAGGACAAAATGAGGGACAAATGAGGAGGAACATTGCTCCAAATCAGGGACAGTTGGGAGCTATGGGAATATGTGTGACTGGTTCTCAATGGAGCCGGTGTCTTGTGACATTCGGCTCCCCATCACAGCTTTGCTCCGGAAGTGACGTTCCGTCGTCCGCCATCTTGCTAAACCCCACACTCCTGCACAGTAATGATAGAGTGTGAAGGGGGCAAGCGGAGTTTAAGATTTCAGTTATTTTCAAACACAAAACGGAGCTTATATACCTAAATAGAGTATTTGGAAATCCGACGGACTGTTTCGATGTAAAAATTTTAAAAGCAACAGTAAACCTGCTGACCTTACATGGTTGCTAATGTGACAGAACACCTCAGATTTTCACATTTAACCTGTAAACAGTCCGTCTGATTTACAAATACTGTATTTAAGCATATAAGCTCCGTTTTGTGTTGAAAATAACTGAGATCTAAAACTCCGGTGGGCATAATAAGATGTCCGGTTGCCCCGTCACACGCCATCATTATTGTGCAGGAGTGTAAAGTGTAGCAAGATGGCGGCGACGGAACGTCACTTCCGGAGCAATCTGATGGGGAGCCAAATGTGACAAGACAGCGGCTGACAACTCCAGGGTGGCCGCAGAGCGCACTGCAGAAGAGTCCTTTGCGTCTTTGGCTCCATTTCAGCCCAAAGATTTCAACCTAAAACTGAACGGAGATGCACCGGACCACCTGCTGTGCCTTGCAGCCACACATATTGCAAACCCAGCCTCAGCTATATCAGGAAGGGTTAGAATTACTGCCCAACTTCATGTCCTGGTGGCAACAACTCCCTTTATTTCTTGTTCTGTGGCAGGCTGTCAGAGGACAGGAAGTGAGGTATAATCTCCCCAATGTGGTGACTGAATTAAAATTTACACCAGCTTCTGTTTACAACAAAGTGGCTGGTGTGCAGTGGGATCACAGCAGTGCTGATGCGCAAGTCAGGGCGCATCGCTCTGTTCATTTTTTTGTCGCAAAGTGACATTTCATTGCCCGCCACAAGGTGGTTTACTGCACTGGAAAAAGCTGTACTTTTTTCAGAGCACACCACTGCAGAGGTGTGAAATGACCAGGTAGGAGACCAGGCATTTCACCTCGTCTTGCGGTGGGACTGCACTGGAATAGCAGCCCAACCCAGCCCTACCACACCTGGTGTGAATGAGTCCAAACAACGTTTTACAAAAAGAACTCCATTTTAAAAACACATCACGGTCAATGGCTTCATTTTATTTATTTTTTTAATTATAAACTTGTGTAGCACTACCGCCGTAAGAGCTGCTGGTTAGTTTTGGGCCTGCACGTTACCTCAACATCCGTTGTCTAGGGAAAGAAAGTCTAAAAGAATTCCAACGACCACACAAGATGTAAAAACTCCTGTCAGGTTTTATTATTTTGCTGAAAAACTTGTGAAGGTAGAAGGTTGAAGGGGAAGGGAAGATTCAGGTACACGTACAGATCACTGAGGAAAAACCCCTTAAACTCCAAAGTCATTCACCACTCCCTCGAGTGGGTATTGCTCACCCGGAAAGACCCCTCTCACATGGCCTAGCAGCCGGAATGATGCACGAACCAGTTGGATAACAGTCTCTGCCACAGACTGAGAACAAATTTGAACAGTCTGGAATCCTCTGCCACAGGATGCAATTCCCAAACTTCCAGCCTTACAGTCAAAGAGCCTTTAAGCCGACCCGGCAAACTGTCGGACAACTTAAGTTGTGGATCCCTCCTTAATAAGGTTACCAGGCCTATCCCGAGACATAAGCCTTCTGCTTGGTCTCTTCCAGGGCAGGGCCTCCCTCGGTTTCCTTCATTAAGTATAGCTTCCTTCACTTAGATCAGTGTTTCTCAATTCCAGTCCTCAGGCCCCCCCAACAGGTCAGGTTTTCAGGATTTCCCTCAGATGAAAAGGCTGTGGTGATTACTAAGGCAGTGAAACTGATCAAATCACCTGTACAAAATAATGGAAATCCTGAAAACCTGACCTGTTGGGGGGGCCTGAGGACTGGAATTGAGAAACACTGACTTAGATGGACAGCTTAGGATCCCTCTTGGTTCGTAGGCCTCAACTAGCATAGCTGGGCCTACTAGTAGAGATGCAGCCTCAGGCCAACACGGTCCCGGGGCTGAAAAATGACAAAAACACATACCTCGTGCCAGGAGGGCCACGAGGCGAAGGACCCCAAAATATGGCGTCTGCTCCTTAAGTATCCCCTCCCGGCATGCACAGTGGGGCACCACTCCCACTGGGCTGCTCCCGAGGAAAGCTACTTAATGACCTATGGCTTGCCCTTGTTCCAACACTGGGAAAATGCTATCAGGCATAGCCACTGTCAGGACAGAGGGCAATTTAGAACAAATCATACAGTCTGAGCCATGTTATCGGCTCAGACACCCACTAAATTTAGCATAGCGCCCAGTCATTTGGGAGCAGGTCGGTACACTTGTAGTAGTGCTTTAAAATACAGGTGTGAAAAATATTAAAATTTCCTACCCGATACGAACATCCATGGTGACAGCATGTATCTTCCCTGAGACAATAATGACTAGTCACAGCAATTGGTCATAAACCTTTAAATACATGAAGGGTGTGAGTAAGGTTTCACTATGAAGATAAGACCAAGAACACAGGGACATGACCTCAAAACTAGCAGGAGGATAGTTCAAACTAATCTTAAAATAATACTTTTATATCAAAGAGTAGTTGAGGATTGGAATAAATTTCCAGCAGAGGTAACAAATCAGAGTTTAAACATACTTGGGCCAAATAGAGCGCTATACTCAGCCATGCTGCCGACAGCCTGTAGAACGCTACGAAAGGTTGAAAGGCTGCTGTACCAACACTTAGAGCAGTATGCGACCTTGTAATGCCGTCTTCTTATATATCGGGCATTCGTCTACGGGTGCTTACTGCCCAAATACTAGTAGCAGCCCCAAATGCTAGTACCCCTTGGTCCAGCTACAGCAGCTTCTTTGAGTTCTACAGGCTGGTGTCAGACTCTGGGGATCGCTGGAAGATTTAGGCAAGTATTTTGTGGCATTTAGTGCCACTTTAAGCCATCTGGCGTAGAGATTAGTGGTGCACCCAAATAAAAAAAATAAAAAATTGGTGCCGAAACCGAAAAATCAGGTTGCACTTGGCCAAAACTGAAATTGACAGAGAAAAATATATTATAATAATATATATATATATATATACACATATATACACACACACACATACATATATATATATATATATATATATATATAACACATACACACACTTTTTTTTTTTAAGTTACATAGTAGGAGAGGTTGAAAAAGACACATGTCCAAACTGTGTGTGATTATATGTCAGTATTACATTGTATATTCTTGCATGTTGGTCGTTCAGGTACTTATCTAATAGTTTTTGACTATCGATGCTCCCTGCTGAAACCACCACCTGTGGAAGGTAATTCCACATCCTTGCCACCTCTATGCAGTTTAAAGTTAAACCTCTTTTCTTCTAATTTTAGTGAGTGGTTTTAACCCTATTGTGGGGTCACCAGTACGGTATTTGTAAATTGAAATATCCCCTCTCAAGTGTCTCTTCCCCAGAGAGAATAAGATCAGTGCTCGCAACCTTTCCTCATAACTAATATCCTCCAGACTCTTTATTGCCCTTCTTTGTTCTCTCTCCCATTTCCAGTACATCCTTCCTGAGGACTGGTGCCCAGAACTGGACAGCAAACGCCAGACTAGAGTCTTGTAGAGCGGGAGAATTATCGTTTTATCTCTGGAGTTCATCCCCTTTTTAATGCATGCCAATATTCTGTTTGCTTTGTTAGCAGCAGCTTGGCATTGCATGCCATTGCTGAGCCAATCTACTAGGACCCCCAGGTCCTTTTCCCATTCTCGTTTCCCCCAGTTTTTCCCCCCTAGTGAGTAGATTGCATTGATATTTTTTCAACCCAAATGCATCATTTTACTACATTAAACCACATTTGCCATGTTAGTTGCCCACCCCATTAATTTGTTCAGTCAGATCTTCTTGCAAGAATTCCACAACCTGTGGAGAAGTTATTTCCCTGCTTAGCATCGACTGCAAATAGAGAGTGAGCCATTTACTCCATCCTCCAGGTCGTTTAGAAAGAAATTAAATAGGATTGGTCCCAGCACAGAACCCTGGGGGACCCAACTTCCCACCCCTGACCATTCCGAGTAGTCCCCATTTATCACCACCCTCTGAACTTGCCCTGGTAGCCAGTTTTCAATCCATGTACTCACCCTATGGTCCATGCCAACAGACCCTACTTTGTACAGTAAACGTTTATGGGGAACTGTGTCAAATGCTTTTGCAAAATCCAGATACACCACATCTATGGGCCTTCCTTTATCTAGATGGCAGCTCACCTCTTCAAGGTTAATAGATTGGTTTGGCAAGCACGATTCTTTAAGAATCTGACGATTACTGCTAATGATACCGTTCTCATTACTAAAATCATGTATATAGTCCCTTATCCCCTCCAAGAGCTTGTATACTATTGATGTTAGGCTAACTGGTCTGTAATTCACAGGGATACATTTTGGCCCTTTTTAAAATATTAGTGCTACATTGGCTTTTCTCCAATCAGCTGGTACCAATTCCAGTCAGAAAATAAAAAAAAAAGTCTGGCAATTACTTGACGGAGTTCCCCAAGTACCCTCGGGTGCAAGCCATCTGGCCCCGGTGATTTTATAATGTTAAGTTTCTCAAGTCTATCTATAATACTGTCCGCCATGAGGGTGCTTCCTGTGATGTGTCATGAGGATAGACACTGCAGTTTTGGTTACTGAAGCCCCCCGCTCAATTCCCTCGTGAAGACCAAGATGTATAGATGCAATAGGTTTGCCATTTCCCCATCCCCTGTTACCAGATGTCCTTCCCCATTCTTTATGGGGCCCAATATGGTCTGTCCTTTTTTACTGTTTATATACTCCGCTATGTGTCTTTCGTATTCTATCTAAGCCACCCTAATTGCACCCTTATGCATCTTGTTGCATTCTTCGTAAAGTCTGAATGCCTTTAGTGTAAAGTGAATGGGACTGTCGGTGAGTCAACAGCGGGTCAAACGAGCCGCTGCGGAACAAAGATGACAGTTGCGCTTTAAAAATTAGGATTTAAAGCAAACCTTTTTACTAGCGATTTTAATCAAATCCACCCTGCATAGAAGTACGGCCAAAGCCATTTTGGCTGTAGGTCACAGGAGTGTAGCATGTTATGCGACCTGTTTTTAGGTGCAGGAAAGATTCCGGCTTTACTGTCAGGATTCACCCAGATTCCTGGACCAGCCTCAAGAAATTGAAATGGGGGGCGCGCGCATCGCGGTGATCGGTGGTGCTGTTTGTCAGTCTGACACATCATTACACCGATCTCAGTAAAGAGCCTCCGACAGAGACTCTTTACCACATGATCAGCCTTGTCCAATCACGATGTAAACAGGAAGAGCCGTTTATCGGCTTTTCCTCACTCGTGTCTGACAGGCACGAGGAGAGATGATCAGCGGCTCTGACGGGGGGGGGGGGGTCTGCGCTGATTGTTTATAAGCACAGCCCCCCCTCGGATGTCCAGCTGCCAGGACCACCAGGGAAGCTCCCCAACATGTGGATGGCCAGGTATGTACCCTATGGCCATCAACATATACAAAAATATGCCCAATATATGCCAATCAGTGCCCACAAATTTGCACCAGGGCCGGCCCTACAATGGGACCCGATGGTACCATTGTACCAGGCAGCACTTTCAGGGGGGCAGCAAATTACCGCCCACACGCCATCCCATTCCGCCAGCTCCGCTCTCCACTCCACTGTGGGGCTAATTGCCGCCCGACCGCTCCTCCACTGTGGGGTTAATTGCATGAATAGAGCCATAACAGGTCCTTTTTATACTCCTATATACATGTATAGAGCCATGATAGGTCCACTTTAGTTATCATGATATAAAATAATGGATGTGGGGGCATTTTGGTGGACGTAATTCTTTTTTTGAGGGGGGGGGGGGGCAGCATTTCTTTCTTGGTACCAGGCAGCACAATGTCTTGGGCCGGCACTGATTTGCACTGACACATTATGCATCAGGACAAGTGATGCCCAGCAATGCCACCCATCAGTGTCCATTAGTGCCACATACCAGTGCCACCTAAGTGCCCGTCATTGAAGAAAACGTACTTATTTACAAATCTCTATTTGTGGGAATAAAATAAAAAAAATGTTTGGGTACAGTGCAGTATGACCGTGCAATTGTCATTAAAATTAAAACAGCTCTGAAAGCGGAGAATTGGCCTGGGCAGGAAGGTGTACAAGTATCAAATCCACTAGAACAGAAAGGCAAGCAGAACTTTCAAAAGAAGAGCCAACCGAAGGCAGCTTTCTTATTCGCCTTGGCGCAGGTTCCTTTATCAGTCGCAGGCCCCTCGCAATTCACAGATGTCAGTAATTAAGGGATGAGTTGGCACTCCTGATAACCATACATGTTCCTGCTGTGCTGGCAGATACACAGAATCAAGATCATAAAATAATTTGGGATTACCCAACACTATTTCAAAACTCCATATGACTCCTCATGTCCTCAGATTGTCCTGATTTTCCATCTGAACAACGTGGTTATCCACGCACTGCTGGATGAAACCCAGGGAGGAGGGAAGCATGCCTAAAAACGATAACGGCTTGTAGACAACGCACACCAATATAATTACACATTCTAGACAAGCCATAAGAGAACTTGAATCTCTTCCTGCACAGCATAAACGCATACATGCGACAGTAGGGTGGATGGGCCTTAGCACCCAGCCGCCACACATACACATGCCTGAGGTTCTCTGCCAATAACGAGTTTCCAGCAAACTGACAAGAAGTCACCGGTCTGTTTTTCAGGAACCAGGTTCCTGATCGTGTGACCACCAATGTAACCATCAGTGAGCCGCTTTGGCCTCCCGGAGCCAGCCCCACTTAAACTGCCCCCAATAGGTGGCGGCAAGATGCAAATCTCACTTCTGTGCTGGGATACCACACGCTACTTCAACGCACATCAATACAAGTGAAAATGGCGCACGCCACAGTAACAGTACCATGCATTGTGGTACACAGTTGGGAAAATGCTGTGCGTATTTTTGTTCGTTATGGTGCGTTGCTAAAGTGAATAGGCTGCCTTATAGCAATACACATTCACGCGTCACACAACGTGCATATATCATAAAAGAACAGCAAAAAGTGTGAAAGGGTCATTAACCGATTCGGCACTGCGTCATTTTAACTGACAAATTGCGTGGCCGTGCAACGTGGCTCCCAAACAAAATTGGCATCCTTTTTTCCCCCACAAATAGAGCTTTCTTTTGGTGGTATTTGATCACCTCTGCAGTTTTTATTTTTTGCGCTATAAACAAAAATAGAGTGACAATAAAAAAAACAACAAACACATTATTTTGTAATTTGCTACAATAAAATATCCCCCAAAAATATATATAAAAAAAAAATAATATGTAGAATACGTATCGGCCTAAACTGAGGAAAAAAAAATATCGCAATAAGCATTTGCTTTGCACAAAACTTATAGCGTCTACAAAATAGGGGATAGTTTTATGGCATTTTTATCAATATGTTTTGTTTTTTTTTTACTAGGAATGGCGGCGATCAGCGATTTTTATCGTGACTGCGACATTATGGCGGAGACTTTTGACACATCGTAATTTTTACAGCGATCAGTGCTATAAAAATGCACTGATTACTGTGAAAATGACACTGGCAGTAAAGGGGTTAACCTGTAGGGGGCGCTAAAGGAGTTAAGTGTTTCCTAGTGAGGGATTCTAACTGTTAGGGGGCGTGGCTTGGCGTGTGACATCACTGATCAGCGTTCCCTATGACAGGGTTTGACAAATTTGCTTGGAATCTAGGAGCCAGCTATAAAAGTTAGGAGCCAGAAAAAGCACCCAGTCCCGACGAGCTTGCGCGCAGAAGCAAACACATACGTGAGCAGCGCACGCATATGTAAATGGTATTCAAACCACACATGTGAGGTATAGCCGCGATTGGTAGAGCGAGAGCAATAATTCTAGCCCTAGACCTCCTCTGGAACTCAAAACATGCAACCTGTAGATTTTTTTTTAAAAGTCGCCTATGAAGATTTTAAAGGGTAAAAGTTTGTCGGCATTCCACGAGCGGACGCAATTTTGAAGCGTGACATGTTGGGTATGAATTTACTCGGCGTAACATTATCTTTCATAATATTAAAAAAAATTGGGATAACTTTACTGTTGTCTTGTTTTTTTATTAAAAAAAAAGTGTAATTTTTTCCCAAAAAAGTGCGCTTGTAAGACCGCTGCGCAAATACGGCGTGACAAAGTATTGCAACGATCGCCATTTTATTCTCTAGGGTGTTAGGATAAAAAATATATATAATGTTTGGGGGTTCTAATTAGAGGGAAGAAGATGGCAGTGAAAAATGACATTAGAATTGCTGTTTAACTTGTAATGCTTAACTTGTAATACCAACGGCCACCACCAGATGGCGCCAGCTCACCGCCAAGCCCATGACAAACCTGGCGCCCAGGATTTGTCGAGCCCTGATTTAGATAGATAGATAGATAGATAGACACACACAAGAATGTACACACCGACAATCTGTAGCGCTAATCACAGGTGGCGAGACATTTCCCGGTCCATGGCTGCTAAGATTGGAAGATTGGGAAATGTCTCACTGCCTGTGATTAGCGCTGCGGAGTGTCAGCTTCCTGGCGGACGCGTGGAGTTGAACACGCCTGAGCTCATCCTTAATCCCAAATAAAAAAAAAAAAGGGCTCACAGAGGACGTTACAAAGGAGGCAGCAAAAGCAACTGTTTTATGAAATAGATTTTCATATTTTTGGAGAATAATATATATATATTTTTATGCACACACACAGTGTACATTTTTATCATCTGCAGGCACCTGGACTGACTACCTCCTGACTTCTACATGCACTACTATGATGTATATAAGCAGAATGCAATCAGAGGGGAATCAGTGTCTGTGAATCAGCTCCAAACTGACTAATAGGAATACAATCTTCCCAGACACCTGCCTGTGCACAGAGAAGGCTGCGTCTGCGTACACATGGATATAGGAGGCTGCGTCTGCGTACTCATAGATATAGGAGGCTGCGTACACATAGATATAGGAGGCTGTGTCTGCATTCATGGCTATAGGAGGCTGTGTCTGCATTCATGGCTATAGGAGGCTGTGTCTGCATTCATGGCTATAGGAGGCTGTGTCTGCATTCATGGCTATAGGAGGCTGTGTCTGCATTCATGGCTATAGGAGGCTGTGTCTGCGTACATGGCTATAGGAGGCTGTGTCTGCGTACATGGCTATAGGAGGCTGTGTCTGCATTCATGGATAGGAGGCTGTGTACATGGATAGGAGGCTGTGTACATGGATAGGAGGCTGTGTACATGGATAGGAGGCTGTGTACATGGATAGGAGGCTGTGTACATGGATATAGGAGGCTGTGTACATGGATAGGAGGAGGTTGTGTACATGGATAGGAGGAGGTTGTGTACATGGATAGGAGGAGGTTGTGTACATGGATATAGGAGGCTGTGTACATGGATATAGGAGGCTGTGTACATGGATAGGAGGCTGTGTACATGGATATAGGAGGCTGTGTACATGGATATAGGAGGCTGTGTACATGGATATAGGAGGCTGTGTACATGGATATAGGAGGCTGTGTACATGGATATAGGAGGCTGTGTACATGGATATAGGAGGCTGTGTACATGGATATAGGAGGCTGTGTACATGGATATAGGAGGCTGTGTACATGGATATAGGAGGCTGTGTACATGGATATAGGAGGCTGTGTACATGGATATAGGAGGCTGTGTACATGGATATAGGAGGCTGTGTACATGGATATAGGAGGCTGTGTACATGGATAGGAGGAGGTTGTGTACATGGATAGGAGGAGGTTGTGTACATGGATATAGGAGGCTGTGTACATGGATATAGGAGGCTGTGTACATGGATAGGAGGCTGTGTACATGGATATAGGAGGCTGTGTACATGGATAGGAGGAGGTTGTGTACATGGATGTAGGAGGCTGTGTACATGGATATAGGAGGCTGTGTACATGGATAGGAGGAGGTTGTGTACATGGATGTAGGAGGCTGTGTACATGGATATAGGAGGCTGTGTACATGGATGTAGGAGGCTGTGTACATGGATAGGAGGCTGTGTACATGGATATAGGAGGCTGTGTACATGGATAGGAGGAGGTTGTGTACATGGATATAGGAGGCTGTGTACATGGATAGGAGGCTGTGTACATGGATATAGGAGGCTGTGTACATGGATAGGAGGAGGTTGTGTACATGGATATAGGGGGCTGTGTACATGGATGTAGGAGGCTGTGTACATGGATGTAGGAGGCTGTGTACATGGATAGGAGGCTGTGTACATGGATATAGGAGGCTGTGTACATGGATATAGGAGGCTGTGTACATGGATAGGAGGAGGTTGTGTACATGGATATAGGAGGCTGTGTACATGGATATAGGAGGCTGTGTACATGGATAGGAGGCTGTGTACATGGATAGGAGGCTGTGTACATGGATATAGGAGGCTGTGTACATGGATAGGAGGAGGTTGTGTACATGGATGTAGGAGGCTGTGTACATGGATAGGAGGAGGTTGTGTACATGGATATAGGAGGCTGTGTACATGGATATAGGAGGCTGTGTACATGGAGATAGGAGGCTGTGTACATGGAGATAGGAGGCTGTGTACATGGATATAGGAGGCTGTGTACATGGATATAGGAGGCTGTGTACATGGATAGGAGGCTGTGTACATGGATGTAGGAGGCTGTGTACATGGATGTAGGAGGCTGTGTACATGGATGTAGGAGGCTGTGTACATGGATATAGGAGGCTGTGTACATGGATAGGAGGCTGTGTACATGGATATAGGAGGCTGTGTACATGGATAGGAGGAGGTTGTGTACATGGATATAGGGGGCTGTGTACATGGATGTAGGAGGCTGTGTACATGGATGTAGGAGGCTGTGTACATGGATAGGAGGCTGTGTACATGGATATAGGAGGCTGTGTACATGGATAGGAGGAGGTTGTGTACATGGATATAGGAGGCTGTGTACATGGATATAGGAGGCTGTGTACATGGATATAGGAGGCTGTGTACATGGATAGGAGGCTGTGTACATGGATATAGGAGGCTGTGTACATGGATATAGGAGGCTGTGTACATGGATAGGAGGAGGTTGTGTACATGGATGTAGGAGGCTGTGTACATGGATAGGAGGAGGTTGTGTACATGGATATAGGAGGCTGTGTACATGGATATAGGAGGCTGTGTACATGGAGATAGGAGGCTGTGTACATGGATATAGGAGGCTGTGTACATGGATATAGGAGGCTGTGTACATGGATAGGAGGCTGTGTACATGGATAGGAGGCTGTGTACATGGATGTAGGAGGCTGTGTACATGGATGTAGGAGGCTGTGTACATGGATATAGGAGGCTGTGTACATGGATAGGAGGCTGTGTACATGGATAGGAGGCTGTGTACATGGATGTAGGAGGCTGTGTACATGGATGTAGGAGGCTGTGTACATGGATAGGAGGCTGTGTACATGGATGTAGGAGGCTGTGTACATGGATATAGGAGGCTGTGTACATGGATAGGAGGCTGTGTACATGGATAGGAGGCTGTGTACATGGATATAGGAGGCTGTGTACATGGATATAGGAGGCTGTGTACATGGATAGGAGGCTGTGTACATGGATATAGGAGGCTGTGTACATGGATATAGGAGGCTGTGTACATGGATATAGGAGGCTGTGTACATGGATAGGAGGCTGTGTACATGGATAGGAGGAGGTTGTGTCTATGAATAGAAGGAAGCACTTACTGCAGCTCCAGTGTGTCGGCTCTCGGCGTCCAGGGGCGGCTTATAACCCCAATGCTGAGCGGCGGCGATGTGATCCTCTATGATCGATCCCTGATCAGTCCTCACACTGAGATCAATCCTGCAACAGGCAGAGCGCAGCGCTGATCAGCAGGCGGGGAGGGGCGTGGCCTGTGAAACTTTTCACCAATAGGAGAGCGGCCTGCCCCGGGGCCGCGAGTGACTAATAAAAGTTGGTGCGGTGTGAGCCATCTGGATGACAGGTGTGCCCTCCCCCCGGGGGGCGGAGCAAGGCGAATACCTGGCTGGAGGGAGATCACCCTGCACAGGTATGAGGACAGGAATGTGATGGAGGGAGGCCAGGACTGGCCGGGCTGGATGCTCCGGTCTGTGACAACCAATCAGAGGGGAGGAGCTTGTGTCAGGACTGGAGGAAGAACGTTATAAAATATCTACAAGAATAGAGAAAGATACACAATGTAGGGATCAGTAGAGTTACATCACCTTGAAAAAGTATTTGTACCCCTCGAAATAGTGTAACTTTTTATAAAACTGACATCTTTTATTTCATTCATATAATTCATTCGCATACTTACAGCGCCTTGAAAAAGTATTCACACCCCTTGAAATTTTTCACATTTTGTCACGTTACAGCCAAAAACATGAATGGATTTTTTGGGGGATTTTATGTGATGGACCAACACAAAGTGGCCCATAATTGTGAAGTGGAAGGCAAATATTAAATTGTTTTCAATAATTAAAAAAAAAAAAAAAAAATATGTGAAAAGTGTGGGGTACATTTGTATGGCGCCCCCCGGACTCAATACTTTGTAGAACCCCCTTTCTCTACAATTACAGCTGCAAGTCTTTTTGGGGATGTCTCTACCAGCTTTGCACATCTAGAGAGGGATATTTTTGCCCATTCTTCTTCTTTGCAAAATATCTCAACCTCTGTCAGATTGGATGGAGAGCGTCTGTGAACAGCAATTTTCAAGTCTTGCCGCAGATTCTCAATTGGATTTAGGTCTGGACTTTTACTGGGCCATTCTAACACATGAATATGTTTTGATCTAAACCATTCCATTGTATCTCTGGCTGTATGTTTAGGGTCGTTGTCCTGCTAGAAGGTGAACCTCCGCCCCAGTCTCAAGTCTTTTGCAGACTTTAACAGGGTTTCTTCTAAGATCTTCTATTTGGCTCCATCCATCTTCCCATCAACTCTGTCCAGCTTCCCTGTCCTTGCTATAGAAAGTAGGGTTGTCCCGATACCACTTTTTTAGGACCGAGTACAAGTACCGATACGAATACCGATAATTTTTTTTAAATGTGTCCCCAAATGCAGCCATGTCCCCCCACAGATGCAGCCATGTTCCCCCACATAGGCAGCCATGTCTCCCCCCATATCCAGCCATGTCCCCCCATATGCAGCCATGTCTCCCCCCATATCCAGCCATGTCCCCCATATGCAGCCATGTCTCCCCCCCATATGCAGCCATGTCTCCCCCCATATCCCTCCCCATGCAGCCATGTCCCCCCATATGCAGCCATGTCTCCCCCCCATATCCAGCCATGTCCCCCATATGCAGCCATGTCCCCCATATGCAGCCATGTCTCCCCCCATATCCAGCCATGTCCCCCCATATGCAGCCATGTCTCCCCCCATATCCAGCCATGTCCCCCATATGCAGCCATGTCTCCCCCCCATATGCAGCCATGTCTCCCCCCATATCCCTCCCCATGCAGCCATGTCCCCCCATATGCAGCCATGTCTCCCCCCCATATCCAGCCATGTCCCCCATATGCAGCCATGTCCCCCATATGCAGCCATGTCTCCCCCCATATCCAGCCATGTCTCCTCCCATATGCAGCCATGTCCCCCCCCATATCCAGCCATGTCCCCCATATGCAGCCATGTCTCTCCCTATATCCAGCCATGTCCCCCATATGCAGCCATGTCTCCCCCCCATATCCAGCCATGTCCCCCATATGCAGCCATGTCCCCCTTACCTGCATCCCGCTGCCGCCGACTGGTTAATACGCGCAGGGAACATTACAGCTTTCATTTGAATAGCTGTAATGATTTGCGCCGCGCTGCGTATAGACACTCCCCCTTGCTCGGGATTGGACAGTTCACCCGAGCAAAGTGGAGTGTCTATACGCGGCGCGAATCATTACAGCTATTCAAATGAAAGCTGTAATGTTCCCCGCGCGTATTAACCAGTCGGCGGCAGCGGGGATGCGGCGTAACGGCGGCGGGAGGGGGGAGTATTCTATTTCGGTATCGGGGGTATTTGCGGGAGTACGAGTACTCCCGCAAATACTCAGAATCGGTCGCGATACCAATACTAGTATCGGTATCGGGACAACCCTACATCCCCACAACATGATGCTGCCACCACCATGTTTCACAGTGGGGATGGTGTGTTCAGTGTGATGTGCAGTGTTAGTTTTCTGTCACACGTAGTGTTTTGCTTTTAGGCCAAAACGTTTAATTTTGCTTTCATCTGACCAGAGCACCTTCTTCCACATGTTTTCTGTGTCCCCCACATGGCTTCTCCCAAACTGCAAACAGGAATTCTTATGGCTTTCTTCTTGCCACTCTTCCATAAAGACCAGATATGTGGAGAGCACGACTAATAGTTGTCCTGTGGACAGATTCTCCCACCTGAGCTGTGGATCTCTGCAGCTCCTCCAGAGTTCCCATGGGCCTCTTGGCTGCTTCTCTGATGAATGCTCTCCTTACCCAGCCTGTCAGTTTAGGTGGACGGCCATGTCTTGGTAGGTTTGCAGTTGTGCCATACTCTTTCCATTTTCGGATGATGGATTGAACAGAGCTCTGTGAGATGTTCAAAGCTTGGGATATTTTTAATAACCTAACCCTGCTTTATACTTCTGCATAACTTTATCCCTGACCTGTCTGGTGTGTTCCTTGGCCTTAATGATGCTGTTTGTTAACTAAAGTTCTCTAACAAACCTTTGAGGGCTTCACAGAACAGCTGTATTTATACTGAGATTAAATTACACACAGGTGGACTCTATTTACTAATTAGGTGACTTCTAAATGCAATTGGTTCCCCTAGATTTTAGTTAGGGGTATCAGAGTAAAGGGGGCTGAATACAAATGCACGCCACACTTTTCACATATTTATTTTTGTAAAAAAAAATCATCATCATCATCTCCCATCACATGAGAGGTCTCCCCTTTACAGCAGAGTCTGGGCATCATCAGAGATCCCCACCATCAAATTAGAAGTCCTCTTTTACATCAGAAGACCCCCCCCCTTTCACATCAGAGCCCCCCCCCCATCACATCAAAGATCCCCCCATCAAAACAGAAGTCCCCTTCCACTTCAGAGCCCCTTCACATCATAAATCCCCCCATCAAATCAGAAGCCCCCCTTTCACCTCAATGATCACCCATCAAATCAGAAGTCCCCTGTCACATCAGAGCCCCCTCCCCCCCACACATCATAAATCCCCCCATCAAATCAGAAGCCCCCACCCCCCCCTGTCACATCAGAGCCCCCTCCCCCCACACATCTTAAACCCTCCCATCAAATCAGAAGTCCCCCTCTCCTTTCACATCAAAGAACCCCCATCAAATCAGAAGTCCCCTGTCAGTTCAGAGCACCCCACCCCACATCATAAATCCCCCCATCAAATCAGTAGACCCCCCCCCCCTCCTTCATATCAAAGATTCCCTATCAAATCAAAAGTCCCCTGTTACTTCAGAGCCCCCCCCCCACATTTTAAATCCCCTATCACATCAGAAGCCCCCCCCCCTTCACATCAAAGATCCCCCATTAAATCAGAAGCCCCCCCCCCTTCACATCAAAGATCCCCCATTAAATCAGAAGTCCCCCCCCCCTCTTTCACATCAAAGATCCCCCATTAAATCAGAAGTCCCCCTTTCACAGCAAAAAGTACCCCCAATATAAGAAAAGTCCCCCTTTCACATCAGGACCTCTTCCCATCAATCAGAAGTCCCCCTTTTTATATCAGAACCCCCCCCTTCACATCAGAGATTCCACTATCAAATCAGAAGTCTTCCCTTTCATATCAGAGATCCCTCATCAAATCAGAAGCCCCATCTTTCATATTAGATCCACCATCACATCAGAGACCCCCCCCCCCATTAAATAAGAAGTCCCCTTCTTCACATCAGAGATCTCCCCATTAAATCAGGAGCCCCCCTATCTCCCCACCAATCCAGCAGTCCCCCATTGCCAGAGCTTTTTTCCCTTAGAAAATAGGTGCAGGAACTCAACCTTGACCCGTTCAGATTTCAAAGACACTAGAAGGGTCTTAAAGGGGCATTAAATACCAGGATTGCATTACATACAGAGTGCAGAGTTCAGGGGGTTACACACAGAGTGCAGAGCTGTCACTTGTAAACACAGAAACCGGACTTCTGTGTTTACAAGTGATTGTGGTGAGCAGGCACCAAAGGGTCTGAGCCAGAGGTGGTGGAACTGAGTTCCCCCTGAAAAAAAGCCCTGCCCCTTGCACATTAGACTTTGCTCTCCACAAAAAAAGCCCCCCCCCCCCCCACCCTTCACATACAGGACAAGTTAAGATAAAATCTTGTGGCCTGCGGGGCCGAAGTTCGGAGACCCCTCCTCTAGATGAATAGCTTAGAACTGTCATTAGTGCCTGATTAGTGCATGTGTGGAAGTTTTGTCCCTGGGAATGGCACACATTTCAAAAAATGGTACCTAGAGGGCAACTTATCAAAACCGGAGGAGCTGTGCATGACAACCAATAGCATTCTCCCTTCTGCTTGTTCAGTTAATCTTTGAAGATAAAAGCTAGAAGCCGATTGGCTGCCACACACAGCTGCTCCAAGTTTGATACAGTAAATTTCCTTTCTGGTACATATGACATCAGATTGTGTATCTTTTCAAAAATATACATCTTTTATTATGATTCAATAAAATAAATCACCTACCACCTTCTTCTTTTTTAAATGGACCTCTGCAGTGTTATTCCATAATGTGCCAGTATGCACCACATGCTACCCCATTATGACTCACTTACCTTTAAAACTGTGCCCTGAGCTTTCACTGCTAGTGAAAACCCGGTACCCCACTCCCCCAAAAGGTGCCAAATATGGGGGGGGGGGCAAGGGGAGCTTCCCCTTTTGGATGGAGCTCCGCTTTAACCACTTAAAGGGACACTAAAGGAATTTTTTTTTTTAGCTAAATAGCTTCCTTTACCTTGCGGCAGTCCTGGTTTCATGTCCTCATTGTTCGTTTTTGCTCTGATGTTGCTGTAATTCCTCTCTGTTTTGGACACTTCCTGGTTGCCTGTTTCCTGATAACCACAGTACTGGGAGATTTCTCACGGTGGTCACTAATCGAGGAGGTGTGATTACTGTGTGTAAAACTAAACTGGATTGGTGCTGAGGAGTTTTAGACAAAGTATCACTGCTCTCTATTGGCTGACTGCCCTCTAGTGGCTCTCTGTACATCAGAGAACCAGCAAACAACAGCAAAAACGAAACTACACTGCAGGCACATTATATGATTGTTTTTTTATCAATTTTTAATCATTTTTAAAAGGAATCAGTTAACTATTATGTCTCTATGCCCTGTAAACAGTCATTTCAGCTAAAAAAATTTTTTCCTTTAGTGACCCTTTAAGGACCGCCTCCTGCAGATATACGTCGGCAGAATGGCACGGCTGGGCAGAAGCACGTACCTGTACGTCCTCTTTAAGTACCCAGCCTTGGGTCGCGGGTGCGCCCCCAGTCCGAAGCTCCGTGGCCGCGGGCCCCGCGGACCCGATTGCCGCTGGAGTCCCGCGATCGGTCCCCGGAGCTGAAGAACGGGGAGAGCTGTGTGTAAACACGCTTATTGCGATTTTTTTCCCAAAAATAGGTAGAAGAATACGTATCGGCCTAAACTGAGGAAACATTTTTTTTTAATATATTTTTGGGGGATATTTATTATAGCAAAAAGAAAAAAATATAGCATTTTTTTCAAAATTGTCGCTCTATATTTGTTTATAGCGCAAAAAAATAAATGCTTATTGCGATTTTTTTCCCCCAAAAATAGGTAAAAGACTACGTATCAACCTAAACTGAGGAAATATTTTTTTTTAGATATTTTGGGGGGATATTTATTATAGCAAAAAGTAAAATATATTGCATTTTTTTCAAAATTGTCGCTCTATTTTTGTTTATAGTGCAAAAAATAAAAACCGCAGAGGTGATCAAATGCCACCAAAAGAAAGCTCTATTTGTGGGAAAAAAATGACACCAACTTTGTTTTGGAGCCACTTTGCACGACCACGCAATTGTCAGTTAAAGCGACGCAGTGCCGAATCGCAAAACCTGGCCTGGGCATTTAGCTGCCTAAAGGTCCGGGGCTTAACCGGTTAAAGTATGGACTTTAAAAAAAAAACATTTATACTTACCTAGGTAGATCCGATGCTACATCTGTCCCCTGCCCATTCTGCACTAACTGAGTGATCAAACACCGCTGATCGCTCAGTTCTCCCTCTCCGTTCTGAGCAGGCTGTCAGTCACCGGCTCTCTGCTCTGCCCCACCAGTGCTCACTGGAGCAGTGGGCTGTGGAGGGGAGTGGGAGGGGCTGGCTTAGGCTCTCAGCAGATCGCCAGTTTACTTTGACTACAGGGGGGTCGCTTTCTCAGCACCATTCACTGAACACCTTGTATTCTTTTTTTTTTTTTTATGAATACAAGGCGTTCTTTGGTTGAACAAGGTGAACGTAGCAACACCCTGTGCTATCGCCGCTTACAACCTGGCCAATGAGCCGCAGCCAGCTTGTGCATGGTTGAAACAGAACAGAAAATGCAGAAATGCTGACCCTGGACGCACACAGTGGCCCGGATTCAGAAACAAGATACGACGGCGTATCTCCTAATACGCCGTCGTATGTCTGAGTGCGGGCCGTCGTATCTATGCGCCTGATTCAGAGAATCAGTTACGCATAGATATCCCTAAGATCCAACTGGTATAAGTGTCTTACACCGTCGTATCTTAGGCTGCATAATCACGCTGGCCGCTAGGTGGCGCTTCCGTATAGTTCCGCAAGGAATATGCAAATTAGGTATTTACGCCGATTCAGAAACATACGTCCCGCCCGCGCATTTTTTACGTCGTTTACGTTAGGCTTTTTTCGGCGTATAGTTACCCCTGCTATATGAGGCGTAGCTAATGTTAAGTATGGCCGTCGTTACCGCGCCGAGTTTTGAAAATTTTACATCGTTTGCGTAAGTCGTTCGCGAATAGGGCTGGACGTCATTTACATTTACGTTGAATCCAATACGTCCCTGCGGCGTACTTTGGCGCAATGCACACTTGGATATTTTACGGACGGCGCATGCGCCATTCAAAAAAAACATCAAAAACGCGGGGTCAAGTAAAATTTAAATACAACACGCCCCCAACATCCCCATTTGAATTAGGCGGCCTTACGCCGCAACACATACGTTACGCCGCCATAACTAAGGGCGCAAGTTCTTTCTGAATACAGAACTTGCGCCCAAAGTTACAGCGGCGTAACGTATCTGAGATACGTTACGCCGGCAGATAGATAGACGAATCTATCTGAATCCGGCCCACTGTCTGTTTCCAGGGTTGATCAGCGGCTCTATTGCTACAGAGTACAAATCTGACAACTGCCAGGGACAGCTGCTGCTGGTCACACACAGTGAAGGCAGTTTTTAAAACCGCTGGCATAAAGCTACAGCGTCCCACTGGTGGCCCCCCCTGGGTGCTGTAGGTGCATGTTTGGAAGCCTTATGCCGCGTACACACGGTCATCTTTCGGCTTGTAAAAAACAACGTTTTAAAAAAATGTAATTTAAAACGATCGTGTGTGGGCTTCACAACATTTTTCGGGTTCTGAAAAACGACAAAAATAAAATTCGAACATGCTTTTATTTTTTCACGAAATTTTAAACAATGTCGTTTTTCGGGTTGTAAAAAATGGTCGTGTGTGAGCTTTAACGACGTGAAAAACCTGCGCATGCGCAGAAGCAAGTTATGAGACGGGAGCGCTCGTTCTGGTAAAACTACCGTTCATAATGGAGTAAGCACATTCATCACGCTGTAACAGACAAAAAAGCGCAAATCGTCTTTTACTAACACAAAATCAGCTAAAGCAGCCCAAAGGGTGGCGCCATCCGAATGAAACTTCCCCTTTATAGTGCCGTCGTACGTGTTGTACGTCACCGCGCTTTGCTAGAGCATTTTTTTTTTTACGATCGTGTGTAGGCAAGGCCATTTTAATGATGAAGTTGAAAAAAAACAAAATTGTAGTGCAAACTTCATACCTCACCACCTTTTTGAGATGGGGAATGAGGGACACCTATTAGCAACAGTGCAGGTATAGGACACGCCCCCTGCCATGCCCCCTGAGGGATAAATTAGACCAAAAAAAATTATTATTTAAACCCACAAGTGCTTTTTCTACCACTACTATTCCTTTATATTGGCTTTTGAAATTACAAATGCAGCAATTTAGAAATTGGATGAAAGGTTTGGCACTGGGAAACACTTTTTGAAAGATAAAATGTGCATTTTCTATACAACTTACCTGGTGCCTCCATGGCAGCATACATATGGCGTGTTTTCTTCATTGGCGTGATGATGTCAATCTTGGTACACCCTAATTAGGGTTATCATCCAGTACCTTGGGTTGGATCCATATTGTTGAGGGGCAGAGCCTCCTTGACTCCTAGGGAGGGCGCCATTATTTGCCAGATTAGGGTGTACCAAGATGGCCACTGCTAGCCTCACTGCGCTACGAAAGTTGTATATAAAATGCAAATTTTATCTTTCAAAAAGTGTAGCTTGGGCTGGATCCATATTGTGGAGGGGCAGAGCAGGCCTCCTTGACTCCTAAGGTGCCATTAATCACCTGAGGGCAGTTTATTTATCCACTAGAGGCCCACGCTATAGTCAAATGACGGCTACAGCGCGGGCCTGAAAATCCGGGAGGACGTCAACAGACGTCCTCCCCTTTGCACGCGCAATTTGCGCGGCGCACGCTGTGATCACTGAGTCACTGAAACTCAGTGGATCACAGATCCGTGTAAGGTGCCGGTCCCGGCCCCTTACCACGTGATCAGCTTTCAGCCAATGACAGCTGATCACATGATGTAAACAAAGGTTCGGTAATCGTTTTTTTTTCTTCTAACGCTGACAGCTGATCACCGGCTTGTTTACAAGGGACATTGTAAGGAGGCACATCAGATTTATCAGTGCCCAAAAAAAACGCCTGCCATTGCCACCTGCCAGTGCCCGCAGTGCCACCTATCAATGCCCACAGTGCCACCTATCAATGCCCACCTGTGATGCCAATCAGTGCCACCTAGTAATGCTGCCTGTCAGTGTAACCGATCATTGCCCATTGTTGCCACTCATCAGTGCCCATCACTGCCACCTATCAGTGCCCATCACTGCCAGATATCAGTGCCACCTATCAATGCCACCTATTAGTGCCACTTCTCAGTGCCCATCAGTGCCACCTATCAATGCCCTTTAGTGCCACCTCTCAATGCTGCCTTATCAGTGCCCACCAGTGCCGCCTTATCAGTGCCCATCAGTGCAGCCCATCAGTGCCCATCAGTACAGCCTCATCAGTGCACATCAATGAAGAAGAAAAATTACCGTTTGCAAAATTTTATAACAAAAAATAAAAAAATATAATTAAAAAAAAATCAGTCTTTTAAAAAAAAAATTAACAAAAAAGAAAAACCGCAGAGGTGGTCAAATACCACCAAAAGAAAGCTATATTTGTGGGAATTTTTTTTAAAAAGTTCATTTGGGTACAGTGTTGCATGACCGCGCAATTGTCATTCAAAGTGCGACAGCACTGAAAGCTGAAAATTGGTCTGGGCAGGAGGGGGGTTTAAAGTGGAGGTTCACCCTAAAAACAAGTATTTACCATTCAATCCAGCATACTGCCGACATGTACAGTATGCTGTTGTTTTTTTATTTATTTTTTTCGGTTTACATACCGTAGTATAGGTATTTCTTCCCCCGGCTTCCGGGTAGTGAATCCCGCGGGACTGGGCGTTCCTATTCGAGACTAAGTGATTGACGTGTGACAAAAGCTTGCCCCCCGGCGCAAAAGGGCGCGTCACCAGTTTCCGAAAAAAGGCAAACGTCGGTGCACAGGCGCCGTATAGCGCCGACTCGCAGGCTTCTTTCGGAAACTGGTGACGCGCCTTTTGCGCCGAGGGGCAAGCTTTTGTCATACGTCAATCACTTAGTCTCGAATAGGAACGCCCAGTCCCACGGGATTCACTACCCGGAAGCCGGGGGAAGAAATACCTATACTACGGTATGTAAACCGAGGAAAAAAAAACCTGGCATACTGTACATGTCGGCAGTATGCTGGATTGAATGGTAAATACTTGTTTTTAGGGTGAACCTCCACTTTAAGTGCCCAGTAAGTAAGTGGTTAATAACCCTAATTAGGGTGTACCAAGATGGCCGCCGCTAGTCTCATTGTTGCTATTCCACAATGAAAAACTTGCCATATGTATGCTGCCATGGATAGGCACCAGGAAAGGAAAATGAGGGAAAGGTACGTATTACATTTTTTGGTACACAGATCAGACCAAAATGAGGGAGGCCAAGTCACCGGACTGAAGTTCTTTTTTTGAATAGAAGGTCAGACTTTTATTTAAAAATATGTAATTGTTGTGTATTGTTTCTTGGTGGGAATTTATTCATGCAGTTTCTGAAAAGTTGACTTTGCCACTTATGGGAATGGCCGCCCTGGTGATCAGCAATTTCACAGGTAGATGCTGTTATACCAACACAAACATTCCCTCTCATATTTTACCTCATGGCCAGTCTCTACACTCATAAAGATTCTGTAAACTATGCCTTTGTGAGCTGTAATTCCAGTCACCTCATGTCTCTGAGATTAGCTGAATTCATTCAGTATTAACCCCATCAGCATTCAAAATTGCTGCTTCGTACACAAGTATTCTATAGGCAATGGGAGAAGCTGTAAAGCCCTGTACACACGATCGGTTTGTCTGATGAAAACGGACCGATGGACCGATCGTGTGTGGGCCCCATCAGTTTTTTTCCCATCGGTGAAAAAAAATAGAACCTGTTTTAAAAATTTTCGCATGGTGGGGAAATCCATCGGTCAAAAATCCACACAAGCTCAGAATCAAGTCGACGCATGCGCGGAAGCATTGAACTTCATTTTTTCTCTGCACGCCGTTGTGTTTTACGTCACCGCATTGGACCTGGTCAGATTTTTAACCGATGGTGTGTAGGCAAGACTGATGAAAGTCAGCTTCATCGGATATCTGATGAAAAAATCCATCGGTTCGTTTTCATCGGACGAACCGATCGTGTGTACAGGGCATAACACTCAAATGGAATCTTCCTTTTTTTTTTCAAATATACACAATAAAATTGACAGATGGAATCTGATTGGTTGCTGGCTGGAATTTGCTTCTTCTGCCCTATTGCAGTGTATGTTACCTCCAACCCAGCCAGAAGTATACATTACTTCACAAAAGTAAGTACACCCCTCACATTTTTGTGAATATTTTATTCTATCTTTTTATGTGACAACACTGAAGAAATGACACTTTGCTACAATGTAAAGTAGTGAGTGTACAGCTTGTATAACAGTGTACATTTGCTGTCCCCTCAAAATAACTCAACACACAGCCATTAATGTCTAAACCGCTGGCAACAAAAGTGAGTACACCCCTAAGTGAAAATGTCCAAATTGGGCCCAAAGTGTCAATATTTTGTGTGGCCACCATTATTTTCCAGCACTGCCTTAACCCTCTTGGGCATGGAGTTCCCCGGAGCTTCACAGGTTGCCACTGGAATCCTCTTCCACTCCTCCATGACGACATCACGGAGCTGGTGGAGGTTAGAGACCTTGCGCTCCTCCACCTTCCGTTTGAGGACGCCCCACAGATGCTCAATAGGGTTTAGGTCAGGAGACATGCTTGGCCAGTCCATCACCTTTACCCTCAGCTTCTTTAGAAAGGCAGTGGTCGTCTTGGAGGTGTGTACGGGGTCATTATCATGTTGGAATACTGCCCGCGGCCCAGTCACCGAAGGGAGGGGATCATGCTCTGCTTCAGTATGTCACAGTACATGTTGGCATTCATGGTTCCCTCAATGATCTGTAGCTCCCCAGTGCAGCACTCATGCAGCCCCAGACCATGACACTCCCACCACCATGCTTCACTGTAGGCGACTTTGTACTCCTCACCTGGTTGCCGCCACACACGCTTGACACCATCTGAGCCAAATAAGTTTCTCTTGGTCTCATCAGACCACAGGACAGTAATCCATGTCCTTAGTCTGCTTGTCTTCAGCAAACTGTTTGCTGGCTTTCTTGTGCATCATCTTTAGAGGCTTCATTCTGGGATGACAGCCATGCAGACCAATTTGATGCAGTGTGTGGCGTATGGTCTGAGCACTGACAGGCTGACCCCTCACCCCTTCAACCTCTGCAGCAATGCTGGCTGCATTCATACGTCTATTTCCCAAAGACAACCTTTTGGATATGACGCTGAGCACGTGCACTCAACTTCTTTGGCCGACCATGGCGATGCCTGTTCTGAGTGGAACCTGTCTTGGCCACCGTGCTGCAGCTCAGTTTCACGGTCTTGCCAATCTTCTTATAGCCTAGGCAATACTTATGTAGAGCAACAATTATTTTTTTCAGATCCTCAGAGAGTT
The DNA here is from genome assembly GCF_905171775.1 of Rana temporaria. Classification (NCBI taxonomy): domain Eukaryota; kingdom Metazoa; phylum Chordata; class Amphibia; order Anura; family Ranidae; genus Rana; species Rana temporaria. The sequence continues at coordinate 36,383,086 of NC_053490.1, forward strand.
CTTTGCCATGCGGTGCCATGTTGAACTTCCAGTGACCAGTATGAGAGAGTGAGAGCGATAACACCAAATGTAACACACCTGCTCCCCATTCACACTTGAGACCTTGTAACACTAACGAGTCACATGACACCGGGGAGGGAAAATGGCTAATTGGGTCCAATTTGGTCATTTTCACTTAGGGGTGTACTCACTTTTGTTGCCAGCGGTTGAGACATTAATGGCTGTGTGTTGACTTATTTTTGAGGGGACAGCAAATTTACACTTGTCTGCTCACATGATCCCATAGTTCCTGCTCCCCTGTGGCAGTGAGCGGCTGCTGCAGGGGAGAGCAGGGAGTGCCAACAATGATTCAGCCATGGGAACCTAGGGATGACATCATGGCTCTTGGAATTCACAGATGTTGTCAAATGCTCCATGAGAGCCAGAGCTGTAGGATTTAAAATAGATGCACACATATTTTTTTATACAGAGTTGGCAGGATAGGTGGGTGGGGGGTTTAAAGTAATTCTAAAGGTAATTTAAAAAAATATCTGTGTGATAGTTTTGCACCGAGTAGCCACAATCCTCCTCTTCTGGGTTCCCCCACTGGTGCTCCTGGCACCTTCCATCTCCTGAGGGCCCCCATAGCAACTTATGGAGGCACTTGTGAGTGCTCACTCCAGAGCTGGCTCTGTGTGTCCATTGACACACAGAAGGCGGCTCGGCCCCTCCCCCCTTACTAGCTGTGATTGACAGCAGCAGGAGCCAAAGGCTTCCATTGCTGCCTCCATGTCCAGTGAGGAGAGAAAGCCCGGAGAGCCTCTGCTCTCATGCACATCGCTGGGGTGGAGTTTGCACCCAGAAGGTTTTTCACCCTAATGCATAGACTGTATTAACCACTTCAGCCCGAAAGATTTTACCCCCTTCCTGTCCAGAGCACTTTTTTACAATTTGGCACTGCGTAGTTTTAACTGACAATTGCGCGGTCGTTCGACACTGTACCCAAACAAAGTTTGCATCCTTTTCTTCCCACAAATAGAGCTTTCTTTTGGTGGTATTTGATCACCTCTGCGGTTTTTATTTTTTTGCGCTATAAACAAAAAGAGAGCGACAATTTAAAAAAAAAAAACAATGTTTTTAACTTTTTGCTATAATAAATATCCCCAAATTTTTTAAAAAAAAATAAATAAAAAATTCTTCATGCGTTTAGGCCAATATATATTCTTCTACATATTTTTCGTAAAAAAATCGCAATGAGTGTATATTGATTGGTTTGCGCAAAAGGTATAGGCCCAGATTCAGAAAGGACTTACGCCGGCGCACGCCATGTACGCCGTCGTAAGTCCTAATCGGACCCGTCGTATCTATGCGCCTGATTCTTAGAATCAGTTACGCATAGATATCCATTAGATCCGACAGGCGTAAGTCTCTTACGCCGTCGGATCTAAACTGCATTTTTTTTCACCGCTAGGTGGCGCTTCCTTCGAATTCCACGTCGAGTATGCAAATTAGCTAGATACCCGAATTCCCGAACGTACGCGCGGCCGACGCAGTAAAGTTACAACGTTTACGTTAGGCTTTTCCCGCCGTATAGTTGCCCCTGCTATATGAGGCATAAGTGCGGCGTACCAATGTTAAGTATGGCCGTCGTTCCCGCGTCAAAATTTGAAAAAGTTACGTTGTTTGCGTAAGTCGACCGTGAATGGGGCTGGACGTAATTTACATTCACGTCGAAACCAATGACGTCTTTGCGGCGTACTTTGGAGCAATGCACACTGGGAAATTCCACGGACGGCGCATGCGCCGTTCCGCAAAAACGTCAATCACGTCGGGTCACAGTAGTTTTACATAAAACACGCCCCCCTGATCCAAATTTGAATTAGGCGGGCTTACGCCGGCCGATTTACGCTACGCCACCGCAACTTACGGAGCAAGTGCTTTGAGAATACAGCACTTGCCCGTCTAAGTTGCGGAAGCGTAACGTAAAGCGGATACGTTACGCCCGCACAAAATTGCGCTGCTGGACGAGAATCTGGGCCATAGTGTCTACAAACTATAGGAAAGATTTATGGCATTTTTTCTTTGTACTAATAATGGTGGTGATCTGCGATTTTTAGCAGTACTGCGACATTGCGACGGACATATCGGAGACATTTGACACTTGTTTGGGAACATTGACATTAATACAGCGATCAGTGCTAAAAAAAATGCACTGATTACTGTGTAAATTTCACTGGCAGGGAAGGGGTTCACACTAGGGGGCGATCAAGGGGTTATTTGTGTGTTCCCTCTCTGTGATCTAACTGTATGGGGATGGAAGTGACTAGGAGCGGAGACATATTGTTTTTACTACTTGGTAGGAACAAACGATATGGCTCCGCTTCCCTGACAGCACAGGGATTTGTGTGTTTACACAAATCTCAGTGCTGGCGCACACAAGTCCCGCCGGTGCTGGCGCTCGTGCATGCGATCACACGTGGCCGGCGGCGATTGTGCGTGTTTGCCACGTGCATCGGGTCCCCTGCCATATAGCGGGTGCACGTATGCCCTCTGGTGGCCGCTGAAGGGAAGGACGTACCCATATGGGATTTCACCCAGGGGAGCCATTCTGCCGCAGTAAATCTGTGTAAACTGGTCGGGAACCGGTTAAGATAAAAAAAAAAAAATACTTCTGCCTTTAGAACGACGTTGAGAATTCTTATAAATAGACTTTTCTTCTACTTCTAAATGTATGCAAAAAAGGCGGGAAAAAAAACAAATACAAAGAACTGTATCTTGATTAAACTAAACTACCTGAAATTCACCAGTCAAAACTCACACACCTTTATAATAAAGAAAAAAGCATATATATATTATTATTATTATTATTATTTTTATATTATTTTTTTATTATTATTATTTCAAAGGACATTTGTCCAAGTAGCACAATGAAAGAAACAGAGTTTCAGATTGTGTGAAATCAGTAATTTTGCAGTAAAATCAATTACGCCGCAATTACCCCACTCAGTCCTATTGAAAGTTTTAGTTCTAATGCCTCGTACACACGACCGGTTTTACAGATGGGAAAACTGCTATGAGAGCTTTTGGCCGGGAATCGCGGCAGTGTGTATGCTCCATCGCAGTTTTTCTGACAGGAAAACTGGCGGACAAAAAAAAAAGAGCAGGATCTCTTTTTTCCCATCAGGAAAAAATCCTGGCGGGAAAACCGTTCGTCTGTATGGTTTTCCGTCGGGCAAAAAAAAAGCGCATGCTCAGAATCAAGTATGAGATGGGAGCGCTCTTTCTGGTAAAACTAACGTTCGTAATGGAGATAGCGAATTCGTCACGCTGTAACGGACTAAAAAGCACGAGGCTGAAAAGCGTGAATCGTCTCTCGCAAAAATTTCCTGACACGAGGATCAGCAAAAGCAGCCCAAAGGGTGGCGGCATTGGAATGGAACTTCCCCTTTATAGTGCCGTTGTAGGTGGTGTACGTCACCGCGATTTGGACGGGCGGACTTTTGTCTGAGCGTGTGTATGCAAGGCAGGCTGAGAGGAATTCTGTCGGGAAAAACGTTGGTTTATTATCCGATGGAAAAAACGGTGGTGTGTACGAGGCATAACTCTTCGGGAAGCTGGATATCTGCTCCTGCTTTAAGAGATCGGGTGTTTTCTCTTGCAGCAGTCTTTTTTGGCAGTGGAATTTTAATTTTGGCAGTAGCTCAAAGGCATTGGATGAAAGACAAACCACAATCGTTACTGCCGGTCCGCGTTCGGGTACGGAACATGTTTTAGCTGGTCCTTTAGTGCCTTGCTATAGATGTTAGCAATTTGCTCCCATTTGCAGAGGAACAGCTTTACTGTATTCATGCTCTTGGCTATTGTGAGAAGAATTAGCTAGATTCACACAGGTTGTCCTAACTTTGCGGCGGCGTAGCGTAGCTTGTTTACACTACGCCGCCGTAAGTTAGCGAGGCAAGTACATGATTCTCAAAGTACTTGCCTGCTAAGTTACGGCGGCGTAGCGTAAATCGGGCGGGCGTAATGGCGCCTAATTCAAATTTAGCTGAGGGGGCGTGTTTTATGTTAATTTTGGTTGACCTGACGTTTTTGACGTTTTTTTGGATCGGCGCATGGGCCGTCCGCCTACATTTCCCAGTGTGCATTGCGGCAACGTACACCGCACGTGCCTATTGATTTTGATGTGGATGTAAATGACGTAAATCCCTATTCACGTACGACTTACGTAAACAACGTAAAATTTTCGAATTTCGACGCGGGAACGGCGGCCATACTTAACATTACTATTCCATCTATTTGATGGAATAACTTTAGGCCTGCTAATGCGTTACGTAAACGGCGTATCTGTACTGCGTCGGCCGGGCGTACGTTCGTGAATAGGTGTATCTACTGATTTACATATTCTACGCCGACCGCAATGGAAGCGCAACCAATCGGTCAGCCTAAAAATTACACTTTAGGATACGAGGGTGTAAGACACTTACACCGCTCGTATCTGAGCCTAATTTAAGCGTATCTGGTTACCAGAATACGCTTAAATTAGCGCCGACGCAAATTCTGACTTAGGCTGGCGTATCTACTGATACGCCAGCCTAAGTCTCTCTGAATCTAGCTAATATTCTGTAAGGCAGGGATCACCCCTGTGGTGTGGTATTGTGCGCAAATGAACACGCATTACACCCCACATTAAAGCAGAGGTGTCACATTTGGCAACTTTCAGGGGGGGAGGGGGGTGCAGATACCTGTCTAAGACAGGTATTTGCGCCACTTCCTGGTTCTGACTCCCGCCGGAGTCCGGCCCCCCTACATCACCCCCCGGCTGTCTTCTGGGAAACACTGTACCTAGCAGAGAGCAGGGACTAGTGACGGCGCGCCGCGATACTCGCGCATGCGCAGTAGGGAACCGGGCAGTGAAGTCGCAAGGCTTCACTTCCTGATTCCCTTACCCAGGATGGCGGCGGAAGCAGCTGAGGACCGAGCGATTGCTCAGCCTCGTCTGCTGACATCGCGGGCGCGCTGGACAGGTAAATGTCCATTTTTTAAAAGTCAGCAGCTGCAGTATTTGTAGCTACTGGCTTTTTAAAAAAAAACGGCGGAACCTCCGCTTTAATGTGAATTGCTTTTCAGGCACTTTGAAATCGCTTCCCATTCATTTCAACCGCCCAAGTGTGAAAAGTCACACTGGAATGAATGGGGAGGCGGTTCTTAGGCGCTTAGCAGAGGCTATTTCCAGCACTAAAGTGCGTGAAAGGTGGCTAAGGCAGTTCAGTCATTTAAATAGGCTGCCAACCACACCTGATCCTATTTTTCTTGTAACATAATTAATTGTGGTATGCCATCACACATTGCATTGCCTTAGGCAGGCCATAGACCAGTGATGGCGAACCTTGGCACCCCAGATATTTTGGAACTACATTTCCCACGATGCTACACTACACTGCAGAGTGCATGAGCATCATGGGAAATGTAGTTCCAAAACATCTGGGGTGTCAAGGTTCACCATCACTGCCATAGACAGTGCAAATTTCTTTCCTGCAACTTTGTCCACCCGACCGTTTTCGAGCGGACAAATGTTTCTTAGCATGCTAAGAAACATGTCCGCTGGAATCCTGTCCGTCGGACATGTTCGGTCGTCTGTACAGACTCACCGTACATGTCCGACCGGCCGCCATCCCTTTGCATGCGTCGAATCACTTCGACGCATGCGTGGAAGCATTGACCTTCCAGCGTCGCGCACGTCGCCGCCTCATCGTCGCGGCGACGGAGCGGACACGTCACCGCGCTGTCTTTCCGCGCGGATTTCTGTCTGATGGTGTGTACAACCATCAGACAGAAATCTCCGGCGGACCGTTTTCAGCGGACTGTCCGGTCGTCTGTACGAGGCCTTAAATACAATCACAGACCAAGTCCTTTACTACCCCAAGTTAGCATATGGCCACATCGGTCAGATCGCCGATATACAGTGGGGAAAATATTTATTTGATCCCTTGCAGATTTTGTAAGTTTGCGTACTAACAAAAAAAAGAAGGGTCTATCATTTTTATCATTTTTTTTTTAAATGATAGAGACGGGATATCAACCAAAAATCCAGAAAAAAACCCCAATACAAATGCTATAAATTGAGTTGCACTTCAGTGAGTAAAATAAGTACTTGATCCCCAAGCAAAGCATGACTGAGTGACTTAGTACTTGGTGGAGAAACCTTTGTTGGCAAGCACAGAGGTCAGACGTTTCTTGTAGTTGGTGACCAGGTTGGCACACATCTCAGGAGGGATTTTGGTCCACTCTTCTTTACAGATCTTAGCTTGTCAACTCGAAGTTTCAGCTCCCTCCATACATTTTCTATAGGATTAAGGTCTGGAGACTGGCTAGGCTACTCCAGACCTTAATGTGCTTCTTTTTGAACCACTTCTAGTGGAACCAATTGACTTCAGAAGTCACCTAATTGGTAAATAATGTCCATCTGTGTGTAATTTAATCTCAGTATAACTATTAGTCGTGTAATCCACAAATCTGCCCTTTATGGAAGAGTGGCAAGAAGAAAGCCATTGTTGTAAGAAAGCCATAAGTAGTCCTGTTTGCAGTTTGTGAGAAGCCATGTGGGGGACACAGAAAACATGTGGAAGAAGGTGTATATTGTGTACTGAAAATAAATAAAATGTACCTTTAAAAAAAATATGTGGAAGAAGGTGATCTGGTCAGATGCAACCAAAATGGAACTTTTTGGCCTAAAAGCAAAATGCTATGTGTGGTGGATATATAAGAAAACATAAAACATTACCCTGAACACACTATCCCTACCGTGAAACATGGTGGTGGCAGCATCATGTTCTGGGGATGCTTTTCTTCAGCAGGGACAGGGAAGTTGGTCAGAGTTGATGGGAAGATGGATGGAGCCAATTACAGGGCAATCAGAGAAGAAAACTTGTTAGGGTCTGCAAAAAACTTGAGACTGGGTGGAGGTTCACTTTCCAGCAGGACAACGACCCTAAACATACAGCCAGAGCTACAATGGAACGGTTTAGATCAAAGCATATTCATGTGTTAGAATGGCCCAGTCAAAGTCCAGACCTAAAGCCAATTGAGAATCTGTGGTAAGACTTGAAAATTGCTGTTCACAGACGTTCTCCATCCAATCTGACAGAGCTTGAGATATTTTGCAATGAAGAATGGGCAAAAATGTCCCTCTCTAGGCCTTGTACACACGACCGCACAGTCCGCTGAAAAACGGTCCGCTGGACCGTTTTCATCGGACATGTCCGGTCGTAGATTTCTGTCTGATGGTTGTACACACCATCAGACAGAAATGAGAGGCAATCCGTGCGGTGACGTGTCCGCGCTGTCGCCGCGACGATGACGTGGCGACGTGCGCGATGCAGGAAGGTCAATGCTTCCACGCATGCGTCAAAGTCATTCGACGCATGCGAGGGATGCCGGCCGCTCGGACATGTACGGTAGGTCTGTACAGACGACCGAACATGTCCGACGGACAGGATTCCAGCGGGCTGTTTCTAAACAAGTTTGCTAATATTTGCCCGCTGGAAAAAGGCCGGCGGGCAAATGTACGCTGGAATCCTGTCCGCTCGGCTGTACAGACGACCGAACATGTCTGCTGAAACTGGTCCGCGGACCAGTTTCAGCAGACATGTTCGGTCGTCTGTACGGGGCCCTAGATGTGCAAAGCTGGTAGAGACATCCCCAAAAAGACTTGCAGTGAAAGGCGGTTCTACAAAGTATTGACGCCATACAAATGTACCCCACACTTTTCACATATTTTTTTTTTTTCGTTTGGAAAACCATTTATAATTTATATTCCACTTCACAATTATGTGCCACTTTGTGTTGGTCTATCACATAAAAATCCCAATAAATACATTTACATTTTTGGTTGTAACATGACAAAATGTGCAACATTTATAGGGGTATGAATACTTTTTCAAGGCACTGTATCCTTTAACATAGAGACAGCCTGCTCTATACTGATATTTGTATTTTCATGGAACTGGCACACAAAGGCGTATTTTTTCGAGGTGCACAATGATTGTTTCATAAGGATATTTTCAGTAACGCTTTGTTTTGTAAACCTTTATACATAAGAGAAAAACAAGACAGCCATTTATTCTGTAATACTCTAATCATCAACTGTTCCTGAATTCCAGGTTTTGGAGATTTAAAGCTGGAAAATGTTGTCTCTGGTAACAGTCACAGTTTCGAAGAAGTGTTAACATTAAAAAAGCATAGTGACCGAATGAGGTCATATGCACCTGTCCATGAATAATAAATGATCTCAGAAGCATTTCAAACTGATATTGTCCACACAAGTCCCAAGCCCATTGTTATAGGATCCACACGTGTTGCCCTGCCCCATGGGAGAAAAACATTAGCTTACATTATGTTAAATTACTACAAAACAGTGGCGGCTGGTGCTCAAAGTTTTTGGAGGGGCGCAAGCAAACGAAGAAAAAAAAAACAATTGCAGCCTCACTGTGCCCATCAATTGCAGCCACTGTGCCCATCAATTGCAGCCACTGTGCCCATCAAATGCAGCCACTGTGCCCATCAAATGCAGCCACTGTGCCCATCAATTGTCGCCACTGTGTCATCAATTGTCGCCACTGTGCCATGCCATCAAATGCAGCCACTGTGCCATGCCATCAAACGCAGCCACTGAGCCATCATTTATTGCCACTGCGCCCATCAATTGTCACCACTGTGCCATGCCATCAAACGCAGCCACTGTGCCATCAATTGTCGCCACTGTGCCCATTGTCACTACTGTGCCATCAATCATCACCACTGTGATGAGGAGGCGTTGTCACCTCATCCCTGCCACCAACCACATTGCATTGCACAGGGTTGTGGAGTGGCCCTGACCAGTGCTGGGACAAGGTCATCCAGCACCCAGAGCAAAGCTGACAAACTGTCCCCCCCCCCCCCTCGTGTTCATAATGTGCAAGTTTAGGGGATCCTACACCCAGCAGTCACTCACTTGTCAAAATCACTGCTGCTCTCACTACTCCTGTCAGCCTTGTAATAGAAGGAGGGCACTCCCATCCCTACAGAAAACCATTGTGTCCAGGGCAGCTGCACCTCCTTTCCCCATCTCCACCCCTTGTCCCGGGGGGGGCGCAAACAAACTGGAAAAAAAAAATCAATTGCAGCCACTGTTCTCAACAAACGCAGCTACTGTGCCAAACGTAGCTACTGTGCCATCAAACGCAGTCACTGTACCCATAAATTGCTGCCACTTTGCCATCAAACGCAGCCACTGTACCCATAAATTACCACCACTGTGCCATCAAACGCAGCCACTGTACCCATCAATTGCTGACACTGTGCCCATCAATTGCCGCCAGTGTGCCCCATCAGATGCTGCCAGAGTGCCCATCAATTGCCGCTACTGTGCCTCATCAGATGTTGCCAGTGTGCTCATCAACTTCCGCTACTGTGCCCCATCAGATGCTGCCAGTGTGCCCATCAATTGCCACAACTGTGCCCCATCTGATGCTGCCAGTGTGCCCATCAATTGCCACTACTGCCCCGTCAGATGCTGCCCGGCACTTACCTGTCTCAGAGCGGGTCAGCGTCAGTCTCCTGCACGTCCTTCATGTCTTCCTCCGTCCTCTCTTAGGCGTCCAATCACACCGCCTGACGTTTCAGCCAATCAGGTGACCGGTAACATACCCTAAAACTTGATTGGCTGAAAGGTGGATTCAGTGTTAGCAAAGCAAAATTCCTTTTCTTTGCTAACACACAGCTGAGTTAACAGCGAACGCCCAGCATGGTGCCCGCTGTTCACATTTTTGGCCACCTATTAGAGCCTGTGGGCCGGATTCAGAAAGAGATACGACGGCGTATCTCCTGATACGCTGTCGTATATCTGAGTCCGGCCGGTCGTATCTATGCGACTGATTCAGAGAATCAGTTACGCATAGATATCCCTAAGATCCGCCAGGTGTAAGTGCCTTACACCGTCGGATCTTAGGCTTCAGGCTGGCCGCTAGGTGGCGCTTCCGTATGTTTTACGCGAGGAATATGCAAATTAGGATTTACGCCGATTCCGAAACGAACGACCGCCCGGCGCTTTTTTTTTTACGTCGTTTGCGTTCGGCTTTTTCCGGCGTATAGTTACCCCTGCTATATGAGGCGTAGCTAATGTTAAGTATGGCCGTCGTTCCCGCACCGAGTTTTGAAATTTTACGTCGTTTGCGTAAGTCGTTCGCGAATACGGCTGGATGTAATTTACGTTCACGTCGAAAGCAATGACGTCCTTGCGACATCATTTAGAGAAATGCACACTGGGATATTTTACGGACGGCGCATGCACCGTTCAAATAAAACGTAAAAAATGCGGGGTCAACACAAATTTAAATAAAACACGCCCCCTACATCCCCATTTGAATTACGCGGCCTTACGCCGCAACACATACGTTACGCCGCCGTAACTAAGGGCGCAAGTTCTTTCTGAATAAAGAACTTGCACCCAAAGTTGGAGCGGCGTAACATATCGGAGATACGTTACGCCGGCCGGACAGATACGCTCAGGTATCTGAATCCAGCCCTATGGCTCTAATCAGGCTCTTCCAAAAAACACCCCCACCGCTGTAATTCAGGTGCCCGGTACCCGAAAAGGGGCCAGACACCTGAATGAGGGTGTCAGCAGCGATCATAGATAGATTCATGCAATCGGTGCAGGAGAGAGGGGGGGCGCTCCTGTGCCCTTTATGGACACACCGCCACTGGCCCTGACCATTAAATGGGTCACGTTAAGCAGAATGCAACAACAGGGATACGTTTTGCCACACTACAATGCAAAGCTTTGCTGTCACGGTATGTGTAATTTCCTCCACCCTTCACCTTTTCTGCTGCCTTTGCAGCTTGAGGGGGAGAGGTTGGGGGGAGGTAAGAATGTGGCTCACCCACATGTTTTTATCCCCAAGTCTAATACCTGTCGGCTGCTTCAGGATACTTCTGGATGTTGGCACCCACTGCTGCAGCAGCAAGACATATGCGTTTATATGGCTGAAAACAGAAAGCATCGAACATTATGAGGAATAAAAGAGTGCTGTTGCCATGTAAATTAAAGCCCAACTCTAGTTTTTCTTTTATAACATATTTAGCATTTTGTGCCCTATATAAAAGTAGTACACCCTATTTATGGCCAGTTTCACCCTCTGCGCTGTGGCTTGGCCGCAGCGCAGTTTTCGTGTGGTTAACCTGTGGTTTCCCATGGACTTTCTAATAGGTTATGCATTTTTGGCGTGTGTTCTAAAAGCGCACCAAAAGTCAAGCTTGCTGCAACTTTGGTGTGCTTTCAGAAAACGCACCAAAAATGCGCAACCTATTAGAAAGTCTATGGTCAACCACAGGTTGACCGCACGAAAACTGTGGGTACACCGGTACTAGCAGTTTGAAACCAACCTAAAGATGTACATCAGGGATCTAATTTGTCCTCGCAGTAGGGCCAGCTCATGTTGTCTTGCTCGGTTTGCCTTCTGGGATTAAAATAAGCATGGTTCGTACCGTAGTCCTCACTCCGCCAACGGCCAGCAGTTTTCTTTTCTATCCCATGCTGATGCTCCCAGGATGTAGGCTGACTCTCTGTGTCCTCACAAACAGTTCCAGGACAAGGTCACAAGGAGTCCAGGGTGAACAGGCCAATTGCGCCCCCACCCCTCCACCCCAATATGTTTGAGCTTATGTGTCAGCAAACCAACCCCCCCCCCCCCAAATAAAAAAATTGAGCGATAATCTGCATGTGTAAATCCTCTAATCCCACATATGCTCCCAGCAAAATTCCCCCCACCCCAAGAAACAATTCCCCCTTCCTAGCACAGTTTCCCCTCCGAGCACAAACCCTCTCCCCCTATTTCATATTTCATAACCCCTCTCCCAGCACAAATTCCCCTCTCCCAATTCCACATTCTAGCACATTCCTCCCCCCATTTCCCTCCCTAGCACAAATCATCCCTACTAGCACAAATCCGCCTCCCCAAAAAAAGTTTCCTCCTAGCACAAATCCCCCCCCCCCCACCATATTACCTTTTCTAGCACAAACCCTCCGGATCCCCCATCCTAGCACTAATCATCTTCCCCCATCTCCCCTCTCAACACAAACCCAACCCCCCCCCCCCCAAATCACCACTCCTTGCATCTCCAAATTTCCCCTCCTACAACAATTCTTACCTACTGCCACCCCTCCAGTTTTCTCCTCAAAACACAAATCCCTTCCCCCAAACTCCTTGTGGTGCCCCTCAACCTCACATGATACCAAAGTGCCCAGGGAAGCTTGTCCCCTGCCCAGGTTACAAACAACATATAAAATGGCTTCAGCTTCATGAGACCAATGTTACTGTGGGTGCAAATGCCCCTGTTTAATACTGTAATTGTTTGATACAATTATAGTATTAAAAAATATATAGATCTCTTTACATGTTTCTCCTTCTACTTATCAACCTGTAATAAGATCAGGGATTTTATTAAAACAGTATGTCATATAAATCCTGAACCTTAAAAAGAAATATAAAACATTTTTAGGAAGGCAGATAAGTCATGAAATTATAACTGCAGCTATATTTGACCTTGACATCCAAACGTCAAAGTCTTTTTGGCATGAAGGACTGAATTTGGTTTAGGTTTATAATATGGTTTAAGTTTGCTTCATATTGGTACATTTCAAACAAAAAATATTTTTGTAATCCTGTTTACACAGTATGCCATGGCTGGATTGCAGTCCCCTAATGCCCTGTACACACGATCGGTTCGTCTGATGAAAACGGACCGATGGACCGCTTTCATCGGACAAACCGATCGTGTGTGGGCCCCATCGTTTTTTTTTTCCCATCGGTGAAAAAAAATAGAACCTTTTTTACAATTTTCTCATGGTTAAAAAACCAATAGGAAAAAAAACATTGTCTGTGGGGAAATCCATCGGTCAAAAATCCACGTATGCTCAGAATCAAGTCAACGCATGCTCAGAAGCATTGAACTTCATTTTTCTCAGCACGTCGTTGTGTTTTACGTCACCACGTTGGACGCGATCGGATTTTTAACCGATGGTGTGTAGGCAAGACTGATGAAAGTCAGCTTCATCGGATATCTGATGAAAAAAATCCATCGGTCCGTTTTCATCAGACAAACCGATCGTGTGTACAGGGCATAAGACAGCACTGAGACAATTTTACCGTGTGTACTGTGTGTACCGGGCAAACATGTACGATGAAACCGGTCCGTCGGACCGTTTTCACCGTACATGTCTGCCAGAGGGCTTCTGTACGATGGTTGTACTAACCATCGTACAGAAGTCCGCGTGTAAACAATACGCGGGGCGTGTCCGCGTCGTCGCCGCGACGATGACGCGGCGACGTGGGCGGGCCTGCCATTTAAAGGCTTCCACGCATGCGTCGAAGTCATTCGACGCATGCGAGGGACGGCGGGCGCTCGGACATGTACGGTAGGTCTGTACTGACGACCGTACATGTCCGAGCGGCCAGGATTCCAGCGGACAGTTTTAAAACACGTCCAGGAATATTTGTCTGCTGGGAAAAGGCCCAGCGGGCAAATGTTTGCTGGAATTCGGCCCGCTCGCGCCTACACACGACCGAACATGTATGCTGAAACTGGTCCGCGGACCAGTTTCAGCATACATGTTTGGTCGTGTGTACAGGGCCTCAGATGCTGCTCCAGCTACAGAGCGTCCCTGGATGTTATTTTGTAAATGCTGGCAAATATGTTGCACAGGATAAATTCAGTTTTCAGGCTTCTCTCTTCCTGTGTTCACTCATCTGGCTGTTGTAAGGATAGTATTTAACCCAGCATACAGAGCAGATACATTATTACTGGTATCATCTGCAGAACACAATATAAAGTATAGGAAGTTTGCCTACAAGACAAGTTTGTTGGCACGCCGGGAACTTCCTGTTTCCTGTCCACGGCTGTCATGATGCCGAGAGATGAACAAAGCCTGTCCTATTATTAGACCCTGGCCACAATAAACTGGAATAAAGATAATACAGCTTATTTATACAAGGGCATAAGCGTGGATCTCGGAAAGTGTGCGTTATTAAAAAAAATTGCTTTTTTTTTTTGTTTTGTTTTAGCAAGTTGTCATCTTTGTTATGACATTTAGATTATTGCTTGCTGTTCCATATTTTGATTGCTAAAATTTCCATAAAGACCTGTATAGAGAAAAAAAAAAAGAAAGAGTGAAAGAAAGAGACAGAGAAAGAAAAAAAGAGAGTGAGCGAGAGAGAGAGAGAGAGAGAGAGAGAGGGAGAGAAAGAGAAAAAGAAAGAAAGAAAAAGGGAGGGGAGAGAAAGAAAGAGAGAACGAAAGAGAAAAGAGGAGGGGAGAGAAAGAAAGCAGCAGCTGTCAATCAACAGCAGAACAGGGAAGCAGGAGCCATTGGCTCCTGCTGCTGTCAATCAAATACTAAGACAAGAGAGCAGGGGGCGGGCTGAGCAGGGCCAGATTAAGAACATCATGGGCCTGGTGCTGAGGATTTTGGTGGGGCCTTTTAGGCTGCATTCACACCTCCGCGACAAGTAACGCCGCGTACGCGGCGTATTTTTCCGCGAATAGTGTAACTTTTTTTTTACAAATCCTTCCTATTGCTTTGTATGGCCGAACGCCAATGCCGCCTAAAAAAAAGGTGTACCTAAAAAAAAGGTGTACGGCGTCTATGACATGTGAACCATCTCATAGACAGCAATGGGAATTCTCCCCTCCAGCGGCACGAGCGGACAGCGTCGGGCATTTTGTCGAGGAGGTGTGAATGGGGTGTAATAAATAATAAATAAATGCGTGGGAATGACATGAACGCAGCCCAGCCAAGGCAAGTGACCAAAGGCACATAACCCAGAAGGAAGAATGGGTGAAGATGGAAGTGTCCAGGCCCCGCCTGATTCATCGCAGCACTGGAGGGCTCAGTCTGAAAATTGAAGTGTACACTAATGTGCTAATATGCTGTGCATACTTGTACGTTGTGGCATAACCTACCCCAGGGCCTCTAAAAAGTAGTAATGTCAGGAAAGTTTACTACCGCTTTATTATCACAGGATCCCAGGAGCCTCTCATGGGGCCCCCTACTGACCCGGTGGACGGTGGCCCTTGGGCAGTGCCTAAGTGCACAGTTGCCAACATTTAAAAAATATTTTCAGGGCCACTTTTTTATATAAGTGCTATATTTAGAGTAGCTGAGATCCCCGATGTTCCTCTATACATCATAGTAGTAATCACAAAATTAAATGAGTACTAATAATGGGGCAGAACAAATATGAGAACTGATATTTCCTTTAGTTGAACTAACAAAAGTGTGTCCATTCTAGAGCTGGTAACATTGAGGATATTCAGTATAATTTTAAAGAACTGTTTTTGTGGTTAAGCGACATAGGGGAGGAGTATGGACGGTATATAAGTGGGAAGTATGTGCAGGTGAGGGAGAGGAATGTGGAGGGTCTAACAGTGGGCACTATGTACAGGAGAGGAGTACAAAGGGTATGGAAAAAAGCACTATGTACAGGAGAGGAGTGTGAAGGGTATGACAATGGGCAGTATGTACAGGAAGAGTGAGGGGGTATGACAGAGGGTAGTACGTACCAGAGAGAAGTGTGGAGGGTATGATGGGGCAGTATGTACAGGAGAGGAGTGTGGAGGGTATGACAGTGGGCAGTATGTACAGGAGAGGAGTGTGGAGGGTATGACAGTGAACACTATGTATAGGAGAGGAGTGTGGAGGGTATGACAGTGGGCACTATGTATAGGAGAGGAGTGTGGAGGGTATGACAGTGAGCAGTATGTACAGGAGAGGAGTGTGGAGGGTGCGACAGTGGGCACTAAGTACAGGAGAGACGTGTATGACAGCACGCACTATGTACAGGAGAGGAGTGTGAAGGGTATGACAGTGGGCGCTATGTATAGGAGAGGAGTGTGGAGGGTATGACAGTGGGCACTATGTATAGGAGAGAAGTGTGGAGAGTATGACAGTGAGCACTATGTACAGAAGTGGAAGGATATTTAGGGACTGCGTAGTGGTTAAGCGGGTCATACATGGATTGAAATTACGCCAATTATGCAGAGACCAGCCATAGTCAATCTATGTATGGGCTAGCTGGTTTTACACAAGTCAATCTATTAATCAACTTGAGTACTGTACAATCAGCATGTTTTTTTTTTCTTAAAACAATCAGTGCTGCCAGCTATAGCTAGCAACACTGATCATTGTACGCACTGGCAGAACACAATAACACTGCAGGAGTGATTCCCCCATCCACAGGTCAGCAGGTGAGAGGGTGTGTGGGGACAGGCTGGGGAGAGATACTAGTCAGTGGCTGGGTAGGCACTGGTAGTATCAGAGCCAGATACACACAGGTTACATACGCCATGATCGTTAGAGCGAGAACAATAATTCTAGTACTAGACCTCCTCTGTAACTCTAAACATGTAACCTAAAAAAATTTAAAGCATCGCTTAGGATACCAAAAAAAATTGTGCTAACTTAACTAACTAACTGTTTTTTTAATGAATGAAATTTTTTTTTCCAAAAAAACATGTTTGAAAAATTGCTGCGCAAATACCGTGCTAGAGCTGCACAATTAATCGTTAAAAAAATCGTGATCTCGATTCAACCCCCCTGACGATCTTCAATGCACAGTTTGCTGATTCTTTCATATAACAAGTGGAGAGACTTTCAGCTGTCAAAAGAAAATATCTGGGCAGTCTGCCAAGTTTTTAACAGGAAACATTGTAGCTGACACTTCCTTCTTAGATCAAAGGGATACACTTCTGTGTGTAAAGAACAAATCTGGGCAGTCTGCGAAGTTTGTAAACAAAATGAAACATTGTAACTAACTAACATTGTAACTAAATTTAACCACTTAAAGTCCAACACTTGTTTCTTAAGTTAGAAAGCAATATTATTTGCTAGAAAATTACTTGGAACTGCCAAACATTATATATATTTTAGCAGAGACTCTAGGGAATACAATGGCTATTGCTGCAATATTTTATGTCACACTGCATTTTCCCACTTCAATGAATAATAAAAACCATAAAAACAAAACAGTGAAGTTAGCCCATTTTTTTTTTGTTTTGTTTTAATGTGAAAGATGATGTTACGCCGCAACAATCGTGAGAGAATCGTCATCTATCTTCTAAGCAAAAAAATTGCAATTCTCATTTTAGCCAGAATCGTGCAGCTCTACACCGTGCAACATAAAAAGTGCAAAGACCACCATAGAGTCATTTTCTAGCAAAAAACAAATGATGATTTTTACATGTAGTAGAGAAGTGTCAGAATTGGCCTGGGTGGCAAGGGGTTAATTACCATGAGTAATATACAAATAATTATTATAAGAACTGTGATCCTATCAGTCTGCTGTAGTGTGTCAGCTTGTTTTTATATTGGCCGCTCTGAATGTAGCTTCTGACAGGCTGTGCAAGCAGGCCCGTATCTCCGGAACCATAAATGATAGCCGTCCCATATTTTAACCAGTTGTGGGGTAGCTCTTCCCATGCCTACCCCCAAATGTGGGGTTTCTGTGACCTCTGGTCATCGAGCTACAACCCCCCAAATTCGATCTTAAAAAAAAAAATCTAAAAAAAAAAAAAAAAAATTTTTTTTTTTTTTTGGGCAAATGGGCCTATCTTGAGAAAGGGGCCTGGAGCTGCAGCTCCATCAGCCCCATTGTTAATCCGGCCCTGGGGCTGAGCCACACTGTCTGTGTCTATGGACGCAGGAAGCACGGCTAATGATTGAGCCCACAGGTGTGTCCCCATAGGAAGCAACATTCTATGGTGGCAAACCAAGATGTGAAGAAGCCAGGAGTGCTGGCAAAGGACCCCAGAAGAGGAGAAAGGGGGCTGCTATGTGCAAAACCATTGCACAGAGCAGGTAACTATGACATGTTTGTTATTTTTTTTAACAGGAAATGTTACAATCACTTTAATCTTCGATTGGGGCAAATGTTTATTCTATCTGTACTGTAACCCCTTTATATGTGTGTTTATTGTGGTATTTTGGGGGACACATCTGCGTAAATTACTATCTGTGGGTGCCTTCCCCCTATAAAACTATATATATATATACAGAATATACTGTATATGTGTGTGTTGACAATGTAACTATGTATATACAATGCCTGACTAATATATATACCGCTACTTCAGTGATCTCCAATTGCTTCCAGGTCCTGTGCTGTAAATGCTTTGTTCTTTCTGAATGGGACAAGGTGGAGAGAGAGCATGATGTCACGTCTCATATTAACAATGCAACCATTTTCTGAATAACAGTGCAACAATTTGACAATTTTCTGAAAGGACAAGGTGGAGAGCATGATGTCACTCCTCAGATTAACATTGCAGCAGCACCAAAGGTGTCTCCATTGCGCCTCCATCCATTAAGGAGACACCCTAAGACATAAAGGCTTGATCACCAGGTAAAAAAAATAAAGGAGAACAAAAAAAAAGAAAAGTAATGCTGCCGTTACCTTTAGGGATTGGTAGATATGACAAAATAGTAATTTGTGGCCGCTCCATTAGGGGCGCAGCCCCCCCTAATCCATGCGCACAGCCCCTAATCTCCATGAAAGGCGTTGGAAGCGTTGCCCACCCAGTTGTGTGATATTAGCAAATTAATAATGTCTTTCTGCTTCTCCTCAATACTGAAGAAATGGAAGCACTCCAAAATCCATCAAAATTCGTATTTAATATGCAAACATCTCAAGTGTTACATACAGTTCAAATGGTAGACGCGTTTCACACACTAACAGGTGCGCTTATTCAATACCGCACCTGTTAGTGTGTGAAACGCGTCTACCATTTGAACTGTCTGTAACACTTGGGATGTTCGTCTATTAAATAAGGATTTTGATGGATGTTGGAGTGCTGCCGTTTCTTCAGTACTGATTGTATGCGGAGGCGAGCCGAGGCAGGCACCTGTGATATCATTAGGCTTTCTGTCTCACCTGGAGCAGCGAGTTCTTTGTTTGGATATTCCTGCTTCTCCTCAATACACATGGCTCCTCTCCCTGGGGACTCCCGACCAATTGAGTCTCAGGACCCACTTCCTGTTTGGCTGGAAGTAGAAGCAATGGCCCCAGGTCTTCTCGTGGCATACTGGAGCAAGGAGCAGCAGGTGGAGGGGCAGCAACAGCCACTTCCAGGAGCCCCCCCCCCCGGGAGTACCGGGGAGAGGAGCAATGTGTACGGAGGAATGTACCAGGGAGAGGAGCCATGTGTACGGAGGAAAGTACTGGGGAGAGGAGCCATGTGTACGGAGGAAAGTACTGGGGAGAGGAGCCATGTGTACAGAGGAAAGTACCAGGGAGAGGAGCCATGTGTACGGAGGAAAGTACCAGGGACTCGGAGCCATGTGTACGGAGGAAAGTACCGGGGAGAGGAGCCATGTGTACGGAGTAAAGTACCGGGGAGAGGAGCAATGTGTACGGACTAGAGTACCGGCGAGAGGAGCCATGTGTATGTAGGAAAGTACTGGGGAGAGGAGCCATGTGTATGTAATAAAGTACTGGGGAGAGGAGCCATGTGTATGGAGGAAAGTACCAGTGAGAGGAGCCATGTATACCGAGGAAAGTACCGGGGAGAGGAGCCATGTGTACGGAGGAAAGTACCAGGGGGGAGGAGCAATGTGTACGGAGGAAAGTACCGGGGAGAGGAGCCATGTGTACGGAGGAAAGTACCGGGGAGAGGAGCCATGTGTACGGAGGAAAGTACCAGGGAGAGGAGCCATGTGTATGGAGGAAAGTACCAGGCAGAGGAGCCATGTGTACGGAGGAAAGTACCGGGGCAGAGGAGCCATGGGTACGGAGGAAAGTACCGGGGAGAGGAGCCATGTGTACGGAGGAAAGTACCAGGGAGAGGAGCCATGTGTACGGAGGAAAGTACCGGAGAGAGGAGCCATGTGTATGGAGGAAAGTACCAGGCAAAGGAGCCATGTGTACGGAGGAAAGTACCAGGGAGAGGAGCCATGTGTACGGAGGAAAGTACCAGGCAGAGGAGCCATGTGTACGGAGGAAAGTACCGGGGGGAGAGGAGCCATGGGTACGGAGGAAAGTACCGGGCAGAGGAGCCATGTGTACGGAGGAAAGTACCGGGCAGAGGAGCCATGTGTACGGAGGAAGGTACCGGGGAGAGGAGCCATGTGTACGGATGAAAGTACCGGGCAGAGGAGCCATGTGTACAGAGGAAAGTACTGGGCAGAGGAGCCACCACTGAATAGTGTGTTATTTGTTTTTGGGTTTAATAAGAATTAAAAATGTAAACATAAAAATGTAACTGACGTGGTGATTCTGTAATCTTCTAACTGACACAAACACATAATCATACATGAGAAGAGGAGACATGAAGTCCTGTGTACTCGACTAAGTTCTGTTGGTTGGGTGGTCAGTGGTTTCCTGTAAGAACAGGGTGGAGCTCTGGCTTGTTGGTGCAGCATTTTGCGGTAGATAATATGCCCAGTGTGACGGGTCAGTTAGAAGATAATCTTCATTTTAGAGCATGGCACACACTGCACAGCTGTTTGTAAGCCGAATGCTAACATATATCTTTAAAGAGCATCTTCAATTTACATTTTTAGCACATTAGATTAGAGGGTAAGAGGATCAGTCTACTTACAGGGAAAAACAACCCTTATAAACTTTTCTGGACAAGCAGTGCAGCAAAATTAGTTCTTTGTACATAGTATTTCTATTATACTGAAAAAACACCCGCACCACCGTGTGTAACTAATATAAAAATAAAAGATAATATATGATAATACTTAAATATCATCTATAATGCTTGCATGGCATCTTCAACTTTCACAGTGCCCAATTAAGGAACAGCAAAATAGTGTGAAAACCAGGCAAACTGGCAAATCTGGGAATTACACATTTTTTTTTAAAGCCTCGGAAAATCCGATAGGAAAACCGTGGATTTTTTTCTGAATCTTGGCTCAAACTGGCTTTGCATACACACGGTCACACCAAATTCCGACCGCCAAGAACACAGTGACGTACAACACTACAACGAGCCGAGAAAAATTAAGTTCAATGATTCAGAGCATGCGTCAAATTGATTCCGAACATGCGTGTGTTTTTTGCGCATCGGAATTGCATACAGACGATCGGAATTTCCTCCAAGAACTTTTCTTGTCGGAAAATTTGAGAACCAGCTCTCAAATTTTTCTTGGCCGAAATTCCGACAGAAAAATTCCGATGGAGCCTTCACACGGTCGGAATTTCTAAACCAAAAGTTTTTCTTGTCGGAATTTCCGATCGTGTGTACGCGGCATAATTCCATGTTTCCTGTTACCTTAACCACTTAAGGACCAGGCCTATTTTTCAAACATAATGGGCCAGATTCAGGTAGCTCGGCGCATCTTTGTGCCGGCGTAGCGCATCTCATATGCGCTACACCGACGTAACTCTGAGAGGCAAGAGCAATATTCACAAAGCACTCGCTCCCTACGTTGCGCCAGCGTAACATAAATTGGCCGGCGCAAGCCCGCCTAATTCAAAGTAGGAAGGTAGTGGGCGCATTACATTTAAATGAACCGTGACCCCATGTAAATGAAGGGCCGAACGAACGGCGCATGCGCGCGCATGCTCAGAATCACGTTGCATATACTCCCTAAGATACGACGGCTCAATGCCTACGACGTGAACGTAACCTACGCCCAGCCCCATTCACGTACGACTTACGTAAACGACGTAAAAGACCTTTGCATGGGATGCACCTCCTATAGGTGGAATACTTTACGCCGGACGTACGCCTTACGTAAACGGCGTAGATTACAGCGACGGGCGCAAGTACGTTCGTGAATCGGCATATCTCGGTCATTTGCATATTTGACGTGTAAATCAATGGAAGCGCCCCTTGCGGCCAGCGTAAATATGCGTCCAAGATACGATGGCGTAGGAGACTTAAGTCGGTCGGATGGAGCCAAAATTCAGGCGTATCTTATTTCAAGCATCAGGCGCATAGATACGACGGCGCATCTGTGCACTTACGTGGCGTATCAGCGTAAGTGCTTTCTGAATCCGGCTAAAAGTTTACAAGTTAAAGTGGAGGTTCACCCTATAAAAAATTTCTAACACTACATCCAGCCCAGTTCTGCAAATAAAATGACACTGACCTTTTTTTTTTTGTTGCCGTAGATAGTGTTTAGCCTTAGAATTCACCGCGGCTTCCGGGTAGGGAATCCCGCGGGAGTGGGCGTTCCTATTGACATGCCAATTGATTGACATGCTAAACGACGGCGCACACAGCACGTCACGACTTCCCGAAAGAAGCTCGGGTCGGCTCGGCACTGTTTTATAAGGTCCTTGAACATGAAAAAATATTTCTTGAGCCATCCAGCTGAATCTACTATGAGGAGTAATATTGTGCCAAATAAAATAGATAGTGGCTTAAAAAACAGATCTCTATTTAACCCCCAGAACTCTAACAACCACTTTATTGAAGTGTTGGTGTTGAAAGACATAGAGGAACTCCCCCAAAAGAAGAGAGTGAATACATAAAAGAAGGTGTGAAAAATAAGAAAAACATTATCATCTCTTTATTCATCATTTATATGTGGAGTAATCTGGATTTCACTGTTTGGAACGAATTGCCTGTTAAACCTATTTGAGAGGTCTTGTTAATGCCTTTATGCCAAAGCACGTGAGTGTTAGGCATATCATTCTGGTGAGTGTCCAATCTTTTTTATATTGTGAAATATAATGTTACGCCGAGTAAATTGATACCCAACATGTCACGCTTCAAAATTGCGCCCGTTTGTGGAATGGTGACAAACTTTGACCCTTAAAAATCTCCATAGGTGATGTTTAAAAATGTCTACAGGCTACCAGTTTTGAGGTACAGAGGAGATCTTTGCTAGAATTATTGCTCTCGCTTTAACGATTGTGACGATACCTCACATGTGTGGTTTGAACACAAATAGAGCTTTCTTTTGGTGGTATTTATTCACCACTGGGTTTTTCTTTTTTTGCTAAATAAACAAAAAAAGAACACAAATTCTTAAAATAAAAAACGATTCTTCTTTGCTTCTGTTATAAAATTTTGCAAATAAATAATTGTTCTTCATAATTTTAAGCCAGAATTTATTCTGCTACATTTCTTTGGTAAAAATAACCCAAATCAGTCTATATTAGTTAGTCTTTGGGAGAGTTCACAATCTAGGGTGTATATCTGAAAATGTATCAATCCTGATGTACCGATGGCCTATCTAATTTCTTGATGCCCAAAAATGCCAGGACAGTGAAATATTCTGCAAATGACCCTTTAAGAAAGTAGACAGTCCAAGGTATTTAATAGGAGGCATGATGAGTTTTATGAAGTTTTCATTTTTTTGGTCATACATTTTTGGAGAATAAAGAATTTTAATTTTTATTTTACATACTGTCACCAGTGTAGTACTGCATCATCATATAAAAGGTGTTTGGCGGTGATCAGGGATACTACAAGAACAAAAAGAAAAAATTTAAATTATATATTTTTTTCTTTTTTTTTTTAAAACACGCTTTCACCAGAGATATATATTGTTACCATAATAACATTGTACTAGTCCAACGAAGTGATCAGTATATTTTTTTTTTAACACATTATGGGCCAGATTTACAAATAATTACGGCGGCGTAACGTATCCCCTTTACGTTACTCCGCCGCAAGTTTTCGTCGTAAGTGCTTGATTCACAAAGCACTTGCGTGTAAACTTGCGGCGGCATAGCGTAAAGCTGTCCGGCGCAAGCCTGCCCAATTTAAATGGGGCGTGTACCATTTAAATTAGGCGCGTTCCCGTGCCGAACGTTCTGCGCATGCTCCGTTAGGAAATTTCCCGCCGTGCCTTGCGGGAAATTACGGCGCCCCGACGTGTTTTTTGAACGGCGACGTGCGTTACGTCCTTTCGTATTCCCGGACGTCTTACGCAAAAAAATTAAAAATTGAAATTCGACGCGGGAACGACGGCCATACTTTAACATGGAAACCAATAATTAAATATTTCCGCGCTAGGACTGAATGTTTAAACGCTGCTGCCTCCCCGTGGGTACCCTCAGATGAGAGTCAGTGAATGTAAATAATATTAATACTCAAGGAAAAATGGCGCTGCTAGCCTGGTACTAGACTATAATTCGCTGGGTTGTCGGCAAGTATGTGATCCGATAAATAGTGTTGGGTTCCTTCCTGTGGTTAGCTCATATGTACAGCCACCATTAGGATGTAAGGTCCCCCTTTTTATTGATGTGCAGTTTGTAACCGCTTGGTCCTATATTAGTGTGATGTCCCTATGTATCCTCCTCAAAAGCAATGAAAAAAGTGTTTGTGGAAAAAATAAAAAATGCTAGAAGAGCAGTGGAAGAAGGGTAGTCAATATTTGGGTACCCTAGTAACAGTGTATGATAAAACAAATCAAAGTGTCAATTTCAGTTGGGCCTCTAGGTGTTCGCCCTGTGCCTGGTTAAAGACCTAAATTCACCACTTATGTGAACCATTAGATAAGATCACTCCAAAATAAAAAGAAAAAAGAAAATAAACCATAAAAATTGTGTGTGTATGTGACACAACAACGTGCAACCCTATTGAAGTGGTATGTCACTATGCGTGGTTTGTGACTCCTGTCTGTATCAGGCGTCAGACATATATATAGTTACTAGTGCTTGGTAAAAATAATAATTGCAATATAAAATAAATATGATTTCATCAAACATCAAACAATTAAAGTGCTCTGTGCTAGTGATTTCTCTACTGAGATAGGTGCTAATCTGTGAACCCCTCAGATTAGGTATAATCTAGTTTATATCAAAGGTGTGACAAACATTGCATCCAATTATCACGTATCCAGCAAACACGCCCCCCGTATTGGATCTTAGCGCTTTGATTTGACCATAGGGACTTGGCCACTCCCTGATAGGAGGGAATTGGCTGCCGAATAATATACAAAACTTAGTGTGAAGTGAAGGAAGGCTATCGCCTTTGAAAAAGTCCTATTTGACGAAACTAGTCAGGTGACTTAGCCTCTGTCACGTCACACGCACGCACCGCCAGCAGACACTTCCGGGTACGGACCTTAGAGCCGTGGAGTGCAAACAGCCACACGTGCTACGCTATATCCCGCTGGACTGTTCCATCAGACCCGGAAAGTGCATAACGAGGCGGCGGACTGGACATTGTCTTACACCCACCGTTAGCAGCAGAACGGTTTTTATATTGTTTTATTTTTTGCTTTGTGTTTTTTTAGTATTTTTAACCATTTTGTACTTGGTCTGATCTCTTTGCATTAAAGCTGATCACCAAGCACTGAACGTACTACTCTATGTGGATTTTCTTTATTTTTTATACCACCATCACCTTATGAGATAAGACACGGCACACGGGGAAGACGCCGTCCTACACCAGACCGAACAAAACAGGAGAGGTAACCACCTGACATCAGATAGCTCACTGAAGCTTATTCAGGCAAGCTCTACACCCCCTTGAGGGGACATCTGTCCGGTGAGTGGGGACCCAATAGGGGGGATCGTCAGCCACGCCAGAGAGGGGATACGGGAGAATTGTTGGCAGCAGAATAAGGAATAATTATATGACCCTGCTGTGGATTGCACTGCTTAAATAGCCTGAATCGAGGACTGCATGGTCTTTTTGTTACTGTTCTTTGCTTTATTTTGAAACCTTTAATTGAGACTTTGAAGGTTCATTTTTAGACACTGGCATACCTGTTTGAAGTATAAATCTGAGCAATAAGAAGTAGTAAATACCTTGATTAGAATCACAAACCGCGGGTTTGACAACCAAGGGGAAATTTAATGCAATGTTTGTCACACCTTTGATATAAACTAGATTATACCTAATCTGAGGGGTTCACAGATTAGCACCTATCTCAGTAGAGAAATCACTAGCACAGAGCACTTTAATTGTTTGATGTTTGATGAAATCATATTTATTTTATATTGCAATTATTATTTTTACCAAGCACTAGTAACTATATATATGTCTGACGCCTGATACAGACAGGAGTCACAAACCACGCATAGTGACATACCACTTCAATAGGGTTGCACGTTGTTGTGTCACATACACACACAATTTTTATGGTTTATTTTCTTTTTTCTTTTTATTTTGGAGTGATCTTATCTAATGGTTCACATAAGTGGTGAATTTAGGTCTTTAACCAGGCACAGGGCGAACACCTAGAGGCCCAACTGAAATTGACACTTTGATTTGTTTTATCATACACTGTTACTAGGGTACCCAAATATTGACTACCCTTCTTCCACTGCTCTTCTAGCATTTTTTATTTTTTCCACAAACACTTTTTTCATTGCTTTTGAGGAGGATACATAGGGACATCACACTAATATAGGACCAAGCGGTTACAAACTGCACATCAATAAAAAGGTGGCTGTACATATGAGCTAACCACAGGATTGAACCCAACACTATTTATCGGATCACATACTTGCCCACAACCCAGCGAATTATAGTCTAGTACCAGGCTAGCAGCGCCATTTTTCCTTGAGTATTAATACTTTAACATGGCTGGTCTAAATCTAAGCCATGAAATAGCAGGCTTAAGTTTGCGACAGGAAAAACCGACTAGCGACGACGTAAGAAAATGCGACGAACACGCATACCTTCGTGGATCGCCGTAAACAGCTCATTTGCATACCCGACGCGGAAAACGACGCAAACTCCACCCAGCGGTCGCCGAAGTATTGCATCCTAAGATCCGAAGGCGTAGGAAGCCTGTCGGATCTTAGCCAAAAGCCGTCGTATCTTTGTTTGTGAATTACAAATAAAGATACGACGCGGCAAATTTGAAAGTACGCCAGAGTATCGGCAGATACTCCGGCGTACTTTTTCTGTGAATCTGCCCCTATGTTTGCATATAGCAGTGCTTTACATTGCTTTATGCAAGCATTACACTGAATAAAACTGGTTATTTGTGGACCCTCACCTTGTAAAAACAGCCCATTCAGTTTAAATTAGAAATGAAAGGCAAAACATTTGTGTATTCATATATAAAAAAAAAAAAAAGTTTTTCTCCTTTTATGTGATCATATCATTTCTGTTCTCAGTTGCATAAAAGGTGCAAGTGGAGACTGTAGGGGGGCATATTAGCAGATGGCATAGATATAGCAATACACTGATCTTCCCAGTGAAGAGCTGTGCTGTTCTCCCATCCACAGCCAGGAAACTGACCAAGCCAGGGAAGGATGTGCTTCTATGCCTAGCATGGTCAGTTTTAAATAGCAAAGCAAGGGGACTGGCAGGATCCCCAGGTATTTAACAAAAAGGAAGCAATAAAAAGAGAACAGGATACTTGTTAACACAAGTACATGATGCAACGGACACATATCAGGAATATGAAATGTTGGGGTAACAATCCCTCTAAGCCCAATTACTTTCACTTGTTTCAGTCAGATATGAAATGGTAGCTGTTGTGCAGGGATGATAAACATGTATATCAAGAAGAGGCAATGGTAATAGTATCTTAGGGTGGCCACAACAACTGATTCAGAAAGTCAATACTCCTTGTTTTAGCAAATCGTTTCCAACTTTCCCTATCAAAATGAATAGCTGTACGCTGCTATATGTCAATGTTTGAATATAAGTTTAATGAAAAATTCCAGGTATGGATATTTTTATATAGTTATATTGGTCCAGCTGGGACAAATCTAACTATGCATGTGCCATACCTGTGGGATCCCCCTGGAAATTACTGTAGTAGATACCATTACTACAATGATCTCCACTGGCTTCGCAATCCTGTGCCAAGCAACTGCCATGCTGCATTCTAAACACCGAAGGTTGCTCACTCAGCACGGGCGCTGTTCAGGGTATACTTTGCATTTACTCAATCATTGCAAAGCATCCCCAGATTGGACGAGGTGAAGAGATGGAATTTCCCAGTGGCGTCACTAAGGTTGGTATCACCCGGTGCGGTGAAACATGGTGTAAACCCCCCCCCCCCCCCCCCCCCCAGTAAGGCATTGTGCAAGCTAGTGCTTTGGCGAGGCTCTCCCCTCATTATTGTCCTCAGTGACCCAATTCCTGTCCTATTACTGTCCTTGTATGTTCGCTCCCAATAATGTCCTCAGCGACCCAATTACTGTCCTCTGCCCCCCCCCCTAATTAATATCCTGAGTGACTCAATTATTGTCCTCTGTTCCCCTAAATAATATCCTGAGTGACCCAATTACTGTCCTTAGTGACCCCATTACTCTCCTCAGTCCCCCCATTATTGTCCTCAGCCCCTCCCCAAATGCCCCTTTACTGTCCTCAGGTTCCGCCCGGCACCCCATTACTGTCCTCAGCTCCCCTTTACTGTCCTCAGCCCCCCCCCCCCCAGCTCCCCATTGCTGTCCTCAGCTCCCCCCTTACAGCGCCCCATTATCGTCCTCAGCTCCCCCTGCCCCCCCCCCCCCACAGCACCACATTATCTCACTCAGCTCCTCAATGCTGTCCTCAGCCCCCCTCATAGGGCCCTATTACTGTCCTCAGCCCCTGCAGGACCTCATTACTGTCCTCAGCTCTCCCCCATCCCCACAGCACCCCATTACTGTCCTTAACTCCTCATTGCTGTCCTAAGCCCCCCTCACAGCCCCCCATTACTGTCCTCAGCTCCCCCCGCCCCCCACAGAACCCCACTACTCTCCTCAACTATCCACCCAGCTCCCTATTGCTGTTCTCAGCTACCCCCCTCACAGAGCCCCATTACTGTCTTCAGCTCCACCCTCCCCCAGCGCCCGATTACTGTCCTCAGCTCCACCCCTTCCGCCATTGCTGTCGTGAGCTCCCCCCACATCGCCCCCTCATCTCTCCTTCTTCTGTCTTGCCTTACATAGACAGTTTGGAGTGCTGGAGACACAGCGGGTCTGGACAGAGGGCAGGAGCTGCAAGCTAATGATTAGTTGCTGGAACCGCCCTGCATTTAAACAAACAATCACCAGCTGTTAACTTGGGCAAACTTGGCTAGGGGTCAGCCGGGTGTGGTCCGCACCCCCATAGCGACGCCACAGGATGAAATGGTGACATCACAATGAGGTACCTGCTGCAGTAATTTCCATTTCCTAAGGGATCAGCCAGGTATAATACATGCATATGTCCATTGTTTTAAGCTGGACCTAGGTAATTATGTAAAAATATCCATGCCTGGAATTAATCTTTAACAATTTCCAAATCAAATCTTAGAAAGTTTTTTACATTCCCCTGAGGTTATACAAAACACGATTGTCACTTGTATAACATTACGTAGTGCTTGTGTGACATTTCCCCCAGGGTGGTGTCCGTCCTCTAGCAGTGTCTGGCTGCCCACACATAGGTGACTAAGTGGCCAATGTTAATTCTATTTTTTTGAGCACAGCTGGGTTGATAAAATTCACCTTCACTCAATATTTGCATTGTGGGAGGGAGTCTGCAAAGAAGGTTGCATTGCTTGTAAAATGTAATACTGTTTATTTTGTTCCTGTAGTATCCAAGAAGTAAAAAAAGTCCTGGACAGAGTGCGGTGAATTGTGTAGGACTGTCCTGCTCAAAGCTTTTTGTTCATGAAATAATCCCGATCAATATTTGTCTTTATTGAACTTGGCGTGAGAAGGGTAAAACCTTAAGCTTGTCATATACTATACATATAGATTTTTTTCTCTATTCAACCTCCAGGCTAACACATTCCTTCATCCGAGCTGCACATTGTGGATGGACAAATCTCCCTCTTTGTCTATTGTATTTTGACAGCCAGCCCTGTGGGCTGTCGAAAAACTCATTCAGTGCCTGCATTTAATTGGATGCAGGCGATGTTTGGCCGACAATTCCCCACTCAGCTCTAAGGATGAGCTCAGGCATGTTCTCACAGCCCACGTGCAGAGCCCGCCAGGAAGTCGGCACTGCTCTGCGCTAATCACAGGCAGTGAGACATTTTCCGATGCGCGGCTGCAGAGATCGGAAAATGTCTCACTGCCTGTGATTAGCACAGCGCAGTGCTGACTTCCTGGCGGGCTCTGCACGTGGGGTGTGTGAACACGCCGGAGCTCATCCTTACTCAGCTCCTTCAATTTTTTTAATCAAGGGGTGTCGGGCAGGAGGCATCCAGCAGGGCCACCCACTTAGTGAATTTCGGATGGTTCATCAGAAAACGTCTGAATTTTGAAAAAATCCGAATTTTTAGCACCCACCAGATATCTTGACATATACTTCCCCATTTATCGAGATCGCCCAAGTTGATTGACAATCTTCTTGTATGTGTGGAACTAGAGGTGCACCAAATGGAAATTTTGGTGCTGAAACCGAAAATGACAGTTTTTTTTAAAATATATATATTTTTATATTGTATTATACAGTGTAACCTCGGATTGCGAGTAACGCGGTTAACCACTTGGCGCCCGCGTTATAGCCGAATGACGGCTACATCGCGTACCCCAAATGCCGGGAGGACGTCAATAGACGTGCTCCCCGCGCGCCGTGATCGCCCGAGTCACTGAGACCGAGTAAGGGGCCGGTCCCGGCCCCTTACCACGTGATCAGCTGTCAGCCAGATCTTGCATTGTCGCCACTGTGCCATGCCATTGTAGCCACTGTGCCCATCAATTGTCGCCACTGTGCCATGCCAAACGCAGCCACTGTGCCCATCAATTGTCGCCACTGTGCCATGCCAAACGCAGCCACTGTGCCATGCCATTGTCGCTGATTTGCCCCTAAAATGCTGCCAGATTGCCCCAAATTACCGCCAGATTGACCCCCCCCCTGCGCCTGGCACTTACCTCTTACCTATCTCGGTCAGCCATCCTCGAATCCTCCTCCACGATCCCTCCATGTAGTCCTGCCCTCGATGTCGCTTCAGCCAATCAGGTTACCGGTAACCAGATTATCAACATTTTTGGGGGGCGCAAACAAACGAAAAAAAACACATCAATTGCAGCCTCACTGTGCCCATCAAACACAGCCACTGTGCCCATCAAACGCAGCCACTGTGCCATAAAATTGTCGCCACTGTGCCATAAGATCTTGTGCCATGCCATCAAACGCAGCCAATGTGCCATCGATTGTCGCCACTGTGCCAAGCTTTCAATTGTCACCACTGTACCATGCCATTGTTGCCACTGTGCCCATCAATTTTCACCACTGTGCATTGTCGCCACTGTGTCATGCCAAACGCAGCCACTGTGCCATGCCATTGTCACCACTGTGCCCATCAATTGTCAGCACTGTGCCATGCCAAACGCAGCCACTGTGCCCATCAATTGTCGCCACTGTGCCATGCCAAACGTAACCACTGTGCCATGCCATTGTCGCCACTGTGCCCGTCAATTGTCGCCACTGTGCCATGCCAAACGTAGCCACTGTGCCATGCCATTGTCGCCACTGTGCCCGTCAATTTCCACCAGTTTGCCCCTAAAATGCTGCCAGATTGCCCCAAATTACCGCCAGATTGCCCCCCCCCCCCCCGCACGCCTGGCACTTACCTATCTCGGTCAGCCATCCTCAGATTCTCCTCCGCAATCCCTCGATGTAGTCCTGCCCTCAATGTCGCTTCAGCCAATCAGGTTACCGGTAACCAGATCTGGTGAACTTGATTAGCTGAGATGCGTGTCAGTGTTAACCAGGGAACGCGCACCCCGTGCGTCCCCTGGTTAACTATTTGGAAGCCGATTACAGCCCTCAGGCTGGCTCTGATAGACACTTCCACAGCCAACCAGCTGCCGTTATTCAGATGGCCGGCACTCGCCAGGGGGCCCGCCATCTGAATAGTGGGCGACAGCGGCGACAATACATAGATTCATGCAATGCATGAATCTATGTATTGTATTCAGTGCCGGTGCAGGATTGAGAGGGGGTGGCACTCCTACGCTATCTATGGACGCACTGCCACTGGTCACTGGATGGAATGGTGCCCCATCATTAGTGTTCTGATCCATCACATAGAATTCAGATTAAAAAAACATTGAATTGGCTGTAATGTAACAAAATAGGTAAAAAGCCAAGGGGTGAATACTATTGCAAGGCACTGTACATGCACACGGATTTTAAAAGTGATTTTGAGTGTTTATTTTGCCTCAACAGCCTCCCTAATGGGGGTCCCCTCCCACCCAGGCCCCATAGTCATAAATGGCTAAATGTTGTTCTGGTATATTTTTGATTTTGAATATTTATAAAAGCTTTGACAGCATCTAGTCCTTTGCCTCCATGACAGCCATTTCCAGTTTTGCGGTGCAGTCTCCTTAGATAACCCAGAATGCTCTGCATAACATGTGTCAATGGAGCACCTTATATTAAATATTTATTTTATAAATAAAGATTTTTTAATAAATCATAATAATAATAATAAAAAATATATATACAGTATTTGTAACACAAGTGTTCAGTGTTATGTGCATAAACATTCCTCTGTGCTGTTAGGTGTATAAAAGAACATCACGTGTTGGATCCGTGCCTCGTTTTCCCATAACAGGGACTCTTTCACATCCCCGGTAGCAAAATACAACAATGTGCACCATTGTGAAGTGATCCTCCATCTTACGTTGAAAGGAAAGACATGAGAACCTCCGCACAATAGAGATGATTGTGTCTGAAGTCTCCGACCTGGTCATACCAGTAAAGACCATTCTGTTTTATAGTCCTTTCCTCGACATATGACTTTGTTATGAATACCATCCTGATCCATCAGGTATCTGTCCCGGTGATTGTGGCTGATATTACCAGAACTAAAGAATTAATTATTAAAGTGGAACTTAAAGGGTCACTAAAGGAAAACATTTTTTTAGCTAAATAGCTTCCTTTACCTTACTTCAGTCCTGGTTTCATGTCCTCATTGTTCGTTTTTGCTCTGATGTTGCTGTAATTCTTCTCTGTTCTGGACACTTCCTGGTTGTCTGTTTCCTGATGACCACAGTACTGGGAGATTCTAGTTTCATTTTCCAAACCATCACTGCTCTATGGCCCTCTACAGCACAGTGGCAGGATAACATGCAAAAACGAAACTAGATGACTAAAAAACTACAGATACATTATATGATTGTTTTTTATCAATTTTTAATCGTTTTTAAAAGGAATCAGTAAACTATTATGTCTCTATACCCTGTAAACAGTCATTTTAGCAAAAAAAAATGTTTTCCTTTACAATTCCTTTAATTCCTCTTACGCCCTGTACACACAACCGGATTTTCCGTAGGAAAAAACCTTGGATGTTTTTTTTCCGACAGAATTCCGCTCAAGCTTGGCTTGCATACACACGGTCACACAAAAGTTCTCTGAACTTTCGACTGTCAAGAACGCGGTGACATACAACACTGATGCCGCGTACACATGATCATTTTTTGTCATGAAAAAAAACGACGTTTTTAAAAACGTCATTTAAAATGATCCTGTGTGGGCTTCACATCGTTTTTCGGCTTCTGAAAAACGACCAAAAAAATATTCGAACATGAAGCATTTTTTTATGTCGTTTTAAAAAATGTCGTTTTTCGTGTTGTAAAAAATTATCGTGTGTGGGCAAAAACGACGTTTTAAACCCGCGCATGCTCAGAAGCAAGTTATGAGACGGGAGCGCTCGTTCAGGTAAAACTACCGTTCATAATGGAGTAAGTACATTCATCACGCTGTAACAGACAAAAAAGCGCGAATCGTCTTTTACTAACAAGGAATCAGCTAAAAGCAGCCCAAAGGCGAATGGAACTTCCCCTTTAGAGTGCCGTCGTACGTGTTGTACGTCACCGCGCTTTGTTCATCATTTTTCAAATGATGGTGTGTAGGCAACATCGTTTTTAATGATGAAGTTGGAAAAACTTTGTTTTTTTGGACATGCTGAAAAACAAAGTTTTTTTTCATGTCGAAAAACGATCGTGTGTACGCGGCTAAGGCGAGCCGAGAAAATTAAGTTCAACCTGCTCTCAAACTTTTGCTGGCGGAAATTCCACCAGCAAAAGTCCGATGGAGCGTACACACGGTCGGAATTTCAGATTAAAAGCTCACATCGGACTTTTGCTGGCGGAAATTTATGTGTATGCGGCATAATAGTTCTTTAATCCCCACTCACCTGTATTATTGGGTAATTATTGGGTAATTTTCAGAACACATACTCAACTGCACAGCGAATCCAGCGTTGTCCTGCTACAATTGACTGTTTTGGGTGAAAGCTTGTGCCCTATGCCACTATCTTGGTCCACTTCAGGTGACCACCGGGTTCCAGATTCAGACAGCCAGCTCTGAAAGACGTTCTCTAGCCCCTTGTGTACCTGGTCCTGTGGTCTCCTGAAAGCTGTAACATGAATATCTCAGGGGGTTTCAGGACTTGAGACATATCATTCTGGCATAGACATACCTGGCCGATGCCCCTGAAAGCTGGAAATACTACTCCAGTAATCTCTACTTGCTTCCAGGGTCCCCTGCTGAGTGGTGGGCCTGCTGCATTCCAAACACAGGAGGTCAGCACAGGCACCATTCAGAGAATGCTTTGCATTCTCTGAACAAATGCAAAGTGTTCTGTGAATTGACGTGGTGGACGGTCTGGTGCCACAGTCCCACCTCTTCACCTTGTTCAATCAGAGAATACTTCACAGTCATTGAGAAAATGCAAAGCATTCTCTGAATAGCGCCCATGCCAATTTAGCTATGCTAGGGGTACCTTTACTTGAACGTAAAGGTACAGTTAAGGAGATATTTGCAAGAAAGACGGCACCGATGTCTACGGCGCGCATTACTGAGCGTGCCGTTTCTGACTGGCCAGTCACAGCGCCAGAGCCGCGATACAAGGAAGTGAGATGGCAGCGGTGGAGGAGAGGAACGAAGGCCGCTGCGGGGGCTTCAATCTCAGGTAAATAATTCATAATGAGCTAGTATGCCATGCATACTGGCTCATTATGCCTTTTTCTTGCAGGGTGTATTTTTTGTTTTGTTTTGTTTTGGTGGGTTTACTTCCTCTTTAAAGCGGGGGTTCACCCTAAAAACAATTTTCTAACATTACATTGAGCTCACTCTCGACATTGACAGTATGACGATTTATTTTTATTTTTTGCTGTACATACCTCGTATAGCTATTTTCTTCCCCGCCTTCCGGGGAGTGGCTCCCGCTGGAGTGGGCGTTCCTATGCAGCAGTTAGTGATTGACGTGATGACAAAAACTACCCCCCTCCCCCCGTCGCATAAGGAGCGTCACGAGTTGCCGAAAGAAGCCGAACGTCAGTGTGCAGGCGCCGTATAGCGCCGACTCGACATTCGGCTTCTTTCGGCAACTTGTGGAGCTCCTTATGCGATGGGGGGGGGGGGTAGTTTTTGTCATCAAGTCAATCAATAACTGCTGCATAGGAACGCCCACTCCCGCAGGAGGCACTACCCGGAAGCCGGGTAAGAAAATAGCTATACGAGGTATGTACAGCAAAAAAAAAAAAAAATCAGCATACCGTCAATGTCGAGAGTGAGATCAATGTAATGTTAGAAAATTGTTTTTAGGGTGAACCCCCGCTTCAATTGCCCCTAAATTAACAAGGCCTAACTTAGGTCTCATAATCCTTACAAAAAAAGAAAATTTCTTAATTCATTGACCACCTATATACATTTGCATGAATATAACACTATATGGCTAAATGTTTGTGGACACTTGACCATTAAACCTGTATGATCTTGTTGGACAACCCATTCCTGAAACTGTTGCTCCCCACCCTTCTCTCTGAGTCTATAACAGCCACTGCCCTTCTGGAAAGATTTTGGGGTGCATCTGTGGAATTGTGTGCCCATTCAGCCAAATGAGCACTTGTGGGGTCGGGTACTGATGTTGGATGAGATGATCTGGCTGGCAATTGGTATTCTGAATCGGCTGCTAAGGCTATGAACGTGGGTTTCAGTAGCACACGGAGCTCATTGCCCTGAAGAGATTATCCATCCCAAATCACCTTTCCAGATAGCTTACTCAGTCACAACTCACATGAAAGAAGATCTGGCGATGTTTATTCGTCGTATGATCCGTAGAATGCAAGTTACAACAGGTAAAAGAACGATTCTTCCATGCAGGTATAAGAAACACACAGGTCACATGAATTACAGCATTAAAATGACTGATACAGAAAAGAGGGGGAGGAGACTGAGCAGCATGCAAACTAAGGAATGCCACAAGAGTCAAACTAGATAGGAATTAAAGAGACAGTACATAATAAAATAATATCATGTAACATGACACTCCCCGCCTGAAATCTTTAGATTTCAAATTCTATTACATATATAAAGATAAGTCCAACTTGAACCTGTAGGGGAAGAAACGTTAAAGGTAAAACTGGTGTGTAAACCATAGATACGAGATACCCGCAAACACAAGAAGGTATGCAGTAAATGAACAATGAAACATGACGTCCAAAAAACAGATGGCTTGAGTCCTGCAGTCTATCGTTTATAATCGTGGGACTTCAACAGTAGCACAGTCAATAGTGATAGTGATATTCTCCCCGCCATAGCAGGTATAGCCGGTACTCCTGCCTAAGTCACTCACTTGGGAGAAGAAGCACCAATTCCGTGATTGGTCGTGAGAAAGTCCGAGCAGAACCTCCTTTTAAAACAATGGGCAATGTGTATCAAATAAGCAACAGCCCTAACAGCTGATGACCAGGTTGAGAAACGTTCAAAACGATGCGACTTTAGTTTTTGTTCTGAACTCGCAGAGGTACACAGTGTGGTGTACATAGACCTGATTTCTTTATCATCGTCAGGATGTACCAGTTCATAGGTAGTGTCCGTGGAAATTGAGTAGGAGTTTTCAGAAAGAAATCTTGGAGGCGACAGCCACAAGCAGTCGAGGAGAGCTACTGGAGATATAGCTCTTGTCCCACAATCGGCAGGATTAAGGTCAGTGGGAATATGGTGCCATTGCTTTGGCAAGGAGAACCTTCTGATACGTTCTACTCTATTGCTGACGTACACGTAAAATTGTTTAGTTTGGTTGTAAATGTAACCAAGCACTATCTTGCTGTCTGTGTAAAATGTGAAGGAATCAATGTTGATGTCCATTTCACTCTTTATGACTTCAGCTATTTCCACTGCTAGCACAGCTGCACAAAGTTCAAGTCTGGGTATGGTATGTGCGGGTTTTGGTGTTAGCTTTGTCTTGCCTAGAACAAAGTTGCAGTGTATGTCTCCATTAACTCCTGAGGTCTTCAAATAGGCCACTGCAGCTATAGCTTCAACTGATGCATCAGAGAAAATATGGATTTCCCTCTGGACAGCGGCTGAGATGGAGACTGGGGCATAGCAACGTGGAATTTGGAGCTGTTCTAATGTCTTCAGAGAACCTCTCCATTTCTCCCATCTTTGTTGTTTCTCAATAGGTAACGGAGTGTCCCAATCAGGGCCGGACTTACCATTGGCCTTGACTGGGCTCAAGCCCAGGGGCCCCACCCAATAGGGGGCCCCCTTTAAAAAAAAAAAAAAAAAAAAAAATTTTTTTTTTTTTTTTTTTAGGGGTCCGGAGGTCCCCAGGGGCCCGGAGGCCCCCAGGGCCCCGGACGGCAACCCCCCTTTTTTTTATTTATTTTTTGTAAAAAAATGTTTTTTTTTATATATTTTTTATTTTTATATATATATATATATATGTATATATATATATATATATATATTATTATTAAAGGGCCCAGGGGTCTCCAGGGCCCCCGGATGGCAACCCACCTTTTTTATTTTTTTATAAAAAAAATTACATTTTTTTTTATATATATATATATATTTTTTTATTAAAGGGCTCAGAGGTCCCCAGGGCCCCATGTGGCAACCCCCCCTTTTTTATTTTTTTTATAAATGTTTATTTTTTTATTTTTGTTTATTTTTTTATTTTTTATTAAAAGGCCCAGAGGTTCCCAGGGGCCCAGAGGTCCCCAGGGCCCCCGGGTTTGGCAACCTCCCTTTTTTTATGTATTTTTTATAAATGTTTTTTTTTTTTATTATTAAAGGGCCCAGAGGTTTATTTTTTCTTTTTATTAAAAGACCCAGAGGTCCCCAGTGCCCCGGATGGCTACATATATTTATATATATTTGTTTTCTTCTTTATTTCTTCTTTTTTTTGTAAAGGCCCCCCGCTTCTCAATTTGCGGCAGCCCCCACGCTTCTCAATTTCAGGCGGCAGCACCCCCACCCCCCCTAGGTTCTCTGCTTCAGGGGGCCCATGCCTTAAGCCCCAAAATTCCTGATGGCGGCCCTGCGCATACCTCCCAACACGCACGGATTCTGTGGGACTTTCCCGCACAGACAGCTTCTTCCCGCAGTCCCGCAAAAGGGTTAATTTTCCCGCACTGCAAGAGGAGGCAGCACGGAAGCAGGAGGAACCGGAGTGGTGTGTGGAGGACTGTGGCTGCTGAAGGGAAGAAAGCCGAGAGCCGGGCTAATGACAGTCTGTGGCCCCGGCTGTTGGCACAGGTGAGAGGCACTCCCCCCCGCTCAACAACTGCAAAATCCCCCCCGCTCAACAACTTTAATGCGCTCCCCCCGCTCAACAACTTCAATTCGCCCCCCCCCCGCTCAACAACTTCGATCCCCCCCAATTCTCAGCTCCAGGGGGCCCCTTCAACACTCAAGCCCAGGGGCCCCCACCACCCTAAGTCCTGCCCTGGTCCCAATCTATGTTATCAGTAGTAAGCTGTCTTAATAACATCTTACCTTGGATGGTGACTGGGGCTATAAATCCCAGTGGGTCGTAGATGCTGTTCACTACGGACAAGACTCCTCTCTTGGTGAAGGGTTTGTCACAGGTTGACACCTGGAAGGTGAATGTGTCTGCCTTGATGTTCCACAGCAGACCTAGACTTCTCTGTATAGGGGGTGTGTCTGACCCAAGGTCAAGGTCTTTCACACTGGCAGCATAGTCCTCAGGGTGAAATGCATTCATTAGCTCTTGGCTGTTAGATATAATTTTGTGAAGTCTCAAATTTGCTACAGCTAGCATCTCCTTTGTTCTGGTAAGAAGATTAATTGCTTCTTTAGCAGTAGGAAAGGATTTGAGCCCGTCGTCTACGTAAAAGTTCCTTTCAACAAATTGACGAGCATCGGATCCATACTCAGCTTCTCCAAGCTGAGCTGTCTTTTTTAGTCCATAGATTGCTACAGCTGGGGAAGGGCTGTTCCCAAAGACATGCACCCTCATTCGGTAATCAATTACCTCTTTGTTGATGTCGTTGTCCTTGTGCCATAGAAACCTGAGGTAATTCCTGTTATCTTCCTTGACGATGAAGCAGTGGAACATTTGTTGAATGTCGGCCATCACCGCTACAGGTTCTTGACGAAAGCGAATTAGGACTCCAATGAGGTTGTTGTTCAAGTTGGGCCCTGTGAGGAGCATGTCGTTAAGTGAGAAGCCTTCATGTTGGGCACTGGAGTCAAAGACAACTCTGATTTGGTCTGGCTTTCGTGGGTGATACACACCGAAGGAAGGGAGGTACCAGCATTCTTCTCCTTCTTTCAATGGGGGTGCGGGTTCAGCATGACCCCTGTCAAAGATATTCTGTATGAAGTCCACAAAATGTCTTTCCATCTCTGGCTTCCTGCTTAAGGTACGCTTTAAGGAGGAGAATCTTTTGACTGCTTGATGTAGATTGTTTGGTAGCTTCTCTCTCGGGAGGCGAAAGGGTAGGGGTGCTACCCAACTATTGGAATCTTCCTGAAAGAACTCATTGTCCATTACTTTAAGGAATTCTTTGTCTTCTGCCGAAGGAGCCAACTTGTCGTCTTCACTGCTTACATTGAAAACTGTAGAACCAAAGCTGTCATAGTAGGTGCGGGAAAGGTTTGTGTTGCAATGTTGCAACTTGCAGCTAGTTACCTTCTCCTTTACCCAGTAGTGATGTGGGCATGGCTCAAAGTGAGTATTACGACGATTTGGCAATACATTTGTCTTGAATGAAGAAATGTTAGTAGGCCTTTTAATTTTGCCTATACAGACGTTGCCTATGATGACCCAGCCTAAGTCCAGGTACTGGGCGAATGGGGCCTCTGGAGGTCCGCTGACCTGCCTGTGTACCTTGTGGATCCTTAGAATATCTCTTCCCAGCAGAAGAAGGATTTTAGCATCTTTGTCAAGTGGTGGGATTTCACTGGCTATTGACCTTAGATGAGGGTGGTAGAAGGCAACTTCTGGTGTAGGTATTTCTTCTTTGTTGGCTGGTATCTGGTTACACTCTACAAGTGTAGGTAAGGGTAATTGTAGGTTATTTTCTAGGGAGGACACAATAAATCCATGAGCCCTTCTTCCAAAAACCTCTGTAGTTCCACTACAAGTGCCTAAGGTGTAAGGGTGAACCTCTCCTTTTGTGCAAAATAGATCGAACAGTTCGGATCGTGCAAGCGATCGATTGCTTTGATCGTCTAAGATAGCATACACCCTTAAAGTCTTTTCTGGCTGATCCTTGTGATGAATATTCACTAGGCATATTTTAGCGCAAGATTTGTCACAGTGGTCTTCCCCACAGACTTCAGTGCACGAAGAAAATACCATGGTGGAATTAGGTACGTGATCTGTACTCTTCCCGCTGTGGTTCTGCCCAGGAGGAAGGTCTGCATGTTGTGAAGGATTGGACTCAAGGGGATGGAGTGCTTGCACATGGTCCTCGGAACCGCACTCTATGCACTTGATAGGAGTTTTACATTCCTTGGCAAAGTGATCGGTGGAAGCACAGCATCTATAACATACCCCAAAAGTCTTTAGGAGTTCCTTTCGTTCGTGTAGGGGCTTCTTTCTGAAACCGATACATTTTTTGAGGGGATGAGGCTTCTTGTGGATGGGACATAATCGGTTTGGGTTTTCGATCTTGCCGCTCTTGTTTGGGGCGGGAGTGGGAATAATGTCTGTCTTCCTAACAGACACGGGACCTCTGCGGTTCCTGTAGCTAGTATGTAGGTTGTCACCTTTAGGTGAGGGAGTATTGAACTCGCTGAATGCAAAACTAGGATCGTTCTTGGTGTCAGCAATGTTCCTGACGAAATTGCAGAAGTAGGAGAACGGGGGAAAGGAAACCTTGTTTTCCCGTTTGTATGATGACCCAACTTGGATCCACTTTTCTTGTAGGCCATGCGGAAGCTTGCAAACGATAGGGTTAACTCCTCGAGCAGTGTCCAGGTAACTGAGGCCAGGTAGCTTAGGGTCAGTTTTGGCAAGCTGGACTTCGAGAAGAAGGTCGCTGAGTCTCTGGAACTCTATATTGTCCTTACCAGATATCCTTGGGAAATTTTCCAATCGTTTGAGCAATGCATTCTCTATGGCTTCAGGACTACCGTAAGTCTGTTCTAGACGCTCCCATGCTGCGGTGAGACCTGCAGTTGGATTGTCGATGTAAACTGACCTGAGGCTCTTGACACGTTCTGTAGACTGTGGGCCAAGCAACCCGATCAGCAGATCCAGCTCACGATCGGCAGTAAAACCGATACCGCCTAATGTATTTTTGAAAGCGGCTTTCCAGTTTCTATAATTTTCAGGATGGTCGTCGTAGTTTACTAGGCCTGACTTGGCGAGCTCATGTCGAAGTAAGTACTTTACTACCTCTGTTGTATAGGTTGCCTCTGACTTTACATAGGAGGTTGCTGGTTGATTGTTGTGGATTGCATTGTTTATGGTATCGTTGCAAAGAGACGTGGGAAGATATGGTGCAGCAAGGGCATTCAGCTGAATTGTTGGGTGAAGGTCTGGAACAGTACTGTTAGCAGGAGGCTGGCGACTTGCTTGCGGATTTGTGTGCCGTTTTGTGACATATGCGGGA
Organism: Rana temporaria; assembly: GCF_905171775.1. Lineage (NCBI taxonomy): Eukaryota > Metazoa > Chordata > Amphibia > Anura > Ranidae > Rana > Rana temporaria. The sequence goes on from NC_053490.1 coordinate 36,424,767, forward strand.
TCAGCATGACAGTCGGGAGCTGCACTGGGGTGGGTTTGCATGTAGGAAGTGGCTGGAACAGCTTTTACCTGATGATGTGGTGAAGTCCTTGCGTTGCCGTGAAACGTGGAGGTAATTGAGTGTTCACTGCTGTGGTTTAGAACATAGTTCTTAGTGCGTTCAAAAGGATCTTCTACATCTGCCTCGACGCTGACCCTTTCGCTAGCGTTTTCATCTGCACTGATAGCTTGTTCCAAAACCTTTAGTTTTGCTGCAGCTGCCTCGTAGTTGCTCTGTTCCTTTAAAGCTTCAATTGCTGCCCTTTGACGTGCCGTTTGAGCTTCCATTACTGCCTTTTGATGCGCTGCCTCGGTTTCCATTACTGCAACCTCGGCCTCCATGTCTGCTCTCTTTTTTGCATATGCGGCCCGTACTTTGATAGCCTCAGCTTCGGCGCGGGCATTTATTAGCTGTTCACTAAGCGTTGAGTGCCTTGAACTTCGGGATCTAGAGGAACCTTTAGAACGTCTGGTGGATACAGATTTGTGAGATACAGTGTCCCGTGGCAGCATTAATTTTGCTTCTGCCTTTGCTTTAGTTCGCTGGATAAAGCTTTCTCTTTCCTCATTAAGAAGCTGGGCATTGTTAAGTTGCTCTAAGGACTCCTCAGTGTTGATGCTTTGCAGAATAGTTTTATATTTGTTGCTTGTAGTCTGGTACAGTTCGTATGAAGCAGAGAGATGCTTTATGGCGCCCTCTAGTTGCAGTACCTCATGGCTGGGACATGAAATCACATCAATGTGGGTGAGGATTTTATCCCAAATCTGCTTCAAACTGGTTGCTAGTTCAGTTCTCATGGATTCATAGTTCTCTATAACCTTCCAAGTGGGTTTCACAGAGCGTTTGGTCAATGCAGTGAACTCTGGGTCCTCATCCTGGCTTTCTCTGTGTGAAGCATGCTGTGGTGTTTCATCACACACTGAGCCCTTTCCACTCATGATGGCCTGCAGTACACAGGCTTGACTGTAGCAGTGAAGAGTGTCTGTATACTGTGAGGAGCTGTAACAAGCTGTGCTGGGGTTGTATGCAGAATTCTCATGCAATACACACAGTTACACTTCACTATGATCTGTTCTGTGACGCAGTTATCTCTGTGCAGGCTGCTGGATACGTTCTTTTACTATTCTGAATCGGCTGCTAAGGCTATGAACGTGGGTTTCAGTAGCACATGGAGCTCATTGCCCTGAAGAGATTATCCATCCCAAATCACCTTTCCAGATAGCTTACTCAGTCACAACTCACATGAAAGAAGATCTGGCGATGTTTATTCGTCGTATGATCCGTAGAATGCAAGTTACAACAGGTAAAAGAACGATTCTTCCATGCAGGTATAAGAAACACACAGGTCACATGAATTACAGCATTAAAATGACTGATACAGAAAAGAGGGGGAGGAGACTGAGCAGCATGCAAACTAAGGAATGCCACAAGAGTCAAACTAGATAGGAATTAAAGAGACAGTACATAATAAAATAATATCATGTAACATGACAATTGGTGTTCCAATTCATCCTAAAGGTGTTCAGTAGGGTTGAGGCACCAGCTCTGTGCAGGCGACTTAAGTTCCTCCACACCCAAACTCATCAAACTATGTGGAGCTGGAGGGGCACTATAGTCATGCTGGAGCAGAAAGGGGCATTCACCAAACTGTTACAGCAAGGTTGTAAGCACACAATTGTCTAAGATGTCTTTGTGTAATGTAGCATTAATAGTAACTTTCAGTGGAAACACCTAAACTCAATCATTTGAAGGGGAGTCCACAAACTTTTGGCTATCGAATGTAATAATCAATGTTATTCCTATTTGAATTACCTAATACAATTTGAATGTTATGCTTTTGTGGTTCTTTAATCTGAAACTGTACACCTTGTAATTCTATCTCATGCCTGTGTACATTTGGTGTACTCGGTGAGAGAGAATTATCTAGTGTACATATTTGAATAATAGATTGTCTGATTACAATGTATTAATACTTAGAAGTGACTCAGAGATTATACAGGGAGGAATATGATTAAATAACATCGCAGTTATCACATGTAACAAATTACTTCTTTAACCACTTGAGACCCGCGCTATTGACAAAAGACGTCAACAGTGCGGCTCTCAGGTGCCAACTGGACGTCTTTGGACGTCATTTAAAGTGCATTACCCGTGTGCGCCTCTGGGGGGCGCGCAGCGGGTAAACACTGTCCCGGCGCATCGCTGAAGAGCCGATGCGTGTACCTGGCGGCAGCGATGTCCGTCGGGTACACGCGATTGTCGAGAACACAGCAGGGACGTGGAGCTCTGTGTGTAAACCCAGAGCTCCACGTGCTGTCAGAGGAGAGGAGACCGATCTGTGTCCCTTTACATAGGGACACAGCATCAGTAACCTCCCCCAGTCACCCCCCTCCCCCCACACAGTTAGAACACACCCAGGCTACACATTTAACCCCTTCCTCACCCCCTAGTGTTAACCCCTTGCCTGCCAGTCACATTTATACAGTAATTAGTGCATTTTTATAGCACTGATCGCTGTATAAATGTGAATGGTCCCAAATTTGTGTCAAAAGTGTCCGATACGTCCGCCGCAATATCGCAGTCCCAATAAAAATCGCAGATCACTGCCATTACTAGTAAAAAAAAAAAAAATCATAATTCTGTTTCCCAACTTGTAGGCGCTATAACTTTTGCGCAAACCAGTCGCTTATTGCGATTTTTTTTTTCACAAATATACGTCGAAAAATACGTATCGGCCTTAACTGAGAAAAAAAAAGTTTTTTTTAAAAAAAATTGGGATATTTATTATAGCAACAAGTAAAAAATATATATATTTTTTTTAAATTGTCGCTCTTTTTTTGTTTATAGCGCAAAAAATAAAAACCGCAGAGGTGATCAAATACCACCAAAATAAAGCTCTATTTGTGGGGGAAAAAGGACGTCAATTTTGTTTCGGAGCCACGTCGCACGACCGCGCAAATGTCAGTTAAAGCGACACAGTGCCGGAAGCTGAAATTTCGCCTGGGAACGAAGGGGGTTTATGTGCCCAGTAAGCAAGTGGTTAATATCCATAAGTATTAATTTTTTTACTTTCTGTACAATTCTGTACAATTGCTTGTAGTCATTGCTTGTAGCATTCCATTAATTTCAAATGTACAGTGCCTTGAAAAAGTATTCACACCCCTTGAAATGTTCTACATTTTGTCATGCTTCAACCAAAAACATAAATGTATTTATTGGGATTTTATGCGATAGACCAGGAGTCTCCAAACTTTTCAAACAAAGGGACAATTTATTGTGCTTTAGACTTTAGGAGGGCCGTATTGTGGCCAGCGGGGGCAGAAAATGCCCCGGGCCCAGCATCAGTGAGAATAAATATGGCCTCAGGGTTGGTGGTCAGTAGGAGGAAGAGTCGTGCCCCTATTAGTGGGAGGAACAGTATCCCATCATTGGTATCAGAGGAAGAAATAGTGCCCTCTTGTTGACTGTCAGTGGCAGGAACAGTGCCTCATATCAGTGGGAGAAATAGTGCCCCAAGGGCCGGATAAAGGCTAGCAAAGGGCCACATCTGGCCCTTGAGCCGCAGTTTGGAGACTCCTGCGATAGACCAACACAAAGTGGCACATAATTGTGAAGTGGAAGGAAAGTGGCTGTTATAGACTCAGAGAGAAAGGTGGGGAGCAACAGTTTCAGGATCAACAAGATCATACAGATTTAATGGTCAGGTGTCCACAAACATTTAGCCTAATGCCGCGTACAGACGATCGGACATTCCGACAACAAAACCGTGGATTTTTTTCCGATGCCTTGTCTTGCATACACACGGTCGCACAAATCTTTTTTGAAATTCTGACCGCCAAGAACGCGGTCACATATAACACGTACGACGGCACTATTAAAGGGAATTTAATACCAGTCGTGTTAGTAGAAGTTTGGTGAGAGATGATTCACGCTTTTCAGCCTCATGCTTTTCAGTCTGTTACAGCGTGACGAATGTGCTATCTCCATTACGAACGCTACTTTTACCAGACTGAGCGCTTGATTCAGAGCATGCGTGGAATTTTGTACCTCGGAATTGTCTATGTAGCTATACCCCCAAAGGAGCTGCTGAGTATTTTTGGGTGGCACGTTACCTCTATCTTCTCGCTGTCCAGGGTGAAAGGAGAGTCTGATGAATTTCAATGTCCACACAAGGCACTTCTTTTTCCAAGATTTATTTGCAGAACTTCAGTAGAATATAAGTAAAAGGGGTAGAAGGGTAGATCGGTTCAGGTGCATATTAACAAATAGGAAACAGTCCTGCTTCCAATAACCAGTTCTCATTACCACTCTAGCCAGAGTGGGTATTGCTCACCCGGATAGGTCCCTCTCACTGGCCTAGCAGCCGGAATGACACACGGAATAAAGTACAGTCTCTGCCACAGACCTTCCTTTATGAGGAGACACTTTTTGGTCTGGAATCCACTGCCACAGGATTCAGCACCCGGATCTCTCCAGCTTAACTTTTGTAGAACTGAGGCCCCGTACACACGGCCGAGGAACTCGACGTTCCAAACACATCGAGTTCCACGGCGAGTTCAGCCCTGAAGCCGCCGAGGAGCTCGGCGGGCCGAGTTCTCCCATAGAACAACGAGAAAATAGAGAACATGTTCTCTATTTTCTCGACGAGTTCCTCTGCGGCTCCATCGGGCAGAAAGTGTACACACGACAGAGTTTCTCGGCAGAATCCGGCTCTGACCGAGTTTCTCGCTGAATTCTGCCGAGAAACTCTGTCGTGTGTACGGGGCCTTAGACTCGACAGGTGACCACTGTCAAGCCTCTCAGTGTATGGTGCAAACCTTTCGATTAAGTTTCCAGGCATACTCCCAAGGTACCAGCCTCTTGCATGGTCCTCTCCAGGATAGGTCCTCCCCTGGCTTCCTTCATCAAGTGGCTCCTCCCGCGGGACGGACAGCACAGGATCACCTCTTCAGAAAGCAGGCCCCAGTCTGACTACTGGGCCTTCCATGCGAAGCCACGACCCTGGACCAACGTGGTCCCGGAGTAAGGATTCAGGACACGCACCTCAGGCCAGGCGGGACACGAGGCGCGAACAACCAACTCCCCAATGGCGTCTGTCCCTTAAGTACCCCTCCCCAGCATGCACAGCATGGCAACTACTCCCACTGATTCGCTGCTGAGGGAGACACCCAATGCACCTTCATCTTGCTGCTGCCACCCTTGGCCTGGAGTGGTAATGACACTCCCAGGCGAACAATGGTGGGAACTCCCAGCACAGCCACGGCTGGAACAGAGGCTAAATTTGCCATTAATCACAGCAGAATACGGCTCCGATCGAGTGTGTACGGGGCCTCAGAGAGAAGGGTGGGGAGCAACAGTTTCAGGAATGGGTTGTCCAACAAGATCATACAGGTTTAATGGTCAGGTGTCCACAAACATTTAGCCTAATGCCGCGTACAGACGATCGGACATTCCGACAACAAAACCGTGGATTTTTTTCCGATGGATGTTAGCTCAAACTTGTCTTGCATACACACGGTCGCACAAATGTTTTTTGAAATTCCGACCGCCAAGAACGCGGTCACATATAACACGTACGACGGCACTATTAAAGGGAATTTAATACCAGTCGTGTTAGAAGAAGTTTGGTGAGAGGTGATTCGTGCTTTTCAGTCTGTTACAGCGCGACAAATGTGCTATCTCCATTACGAATGCTAGTTTTACCAGACTGAGCGCTTGATTCAGAGCATGCGTGGAATTTTGTACCTCGGAATTGTCTATGTAGCAATACCCCCAAAAGAGCTGCTGAGTATTTTTGGGTGGCACGTTACCTCTATCTTCTCGCTGTCCAGGGTGAAAGGAGAGTCTGATGAATTTCAAAGTCCACACAAGGCACTTCTTTTTCCAAGATTTTTTTGCAGAACTTCAGTAGAATATAAGTAAAAGGGGTAGAAGGGTAGATAGGTTCAGGTGCATATTAACAAATAGGAAACAGTCCTGCTTCCAATAACCAGTTCTCATTACCACTCTAGCCAGAGTGGGTATTGCTCATCCGGATAGGTCCCTCTCACTGGCCTAGCAGCCGGAATGACACACGGAATAAAGTACAGTCTCTGCCACAGACCTTCCTTTATGAGGAGACACTTTTTGGTCTGGAATCCACTGCCACAGGATTCAGCACCCGGATCTCTCCAGCTTAACTTTTGTAGAACTTAGACTCGACAGGTGACCACTGTCAAGCCTCTCAGTGTATGGTGCAAACCTTTCGATGAAGTTTCCAGGCATACTCCCAAGGTACCAGCCTCTTGCATGGTCCTCTCCAGGATAGGTCCTCCCCTGGCTTCCTTCATCAAGTGGCTCCTCCCGCGGGACGGACAGCACAGGATCACCTCTTCAGAAAGCAGGCCCCAGTCTGACTACTGGGCCTTCCATGCGAAGCCACGACCCTGGACCAACGTGGTCCCGGAGTATGGATTCAGGACACGCACCTCAGGCCAGGCGGGACACGAGGCGCGAACAACCTACTCCCCAATGGCGTCTGTCCCTTAAGTACCCCTCCCCAGCATGCACAGCATGGCAACTACTCCCACTGATTCGCTGCTGAGGGAGACACCCAATGCACCTTCATCTTGCTGCTGCCACCCTTGGCCTGGAGTGGTAATGACACTCCCAGGCGAACAATGGTGGGAACTCCCAGCACAGCCACAGCTGGAACAGAGGCTAAATTTGCCATTAATCACATTAGTCTGAGCCCAGATAACAGTTCAGACCCCACTAAATGTAAAGCAGTGCCTGTTCAACAGGAGCAGGCCACTACATCTACACACGATCGGAATTTACGAGAATGGATTTTTTTGTCGGAAAATTTGAGAACCAGCTCTCTAATTTTTGTTGTCGGAAATTCCGACAGAAAATGTTCGATGGGGCCTACACACGGTCGGAATTTCCGACCAATAGCTTCCATCGAACATTGTTGCCGGAAATTCTAAGCGCGTGTACACGGCAATATAGTGTTATATTCATGCAAATAAATATCTGAAAAGTGAGGCGTGAATTTGTATTCTGCCCCCCTAAATCAATACTTTGTAGAACCACCTTTCGCTGCAATTACAGCCGCAAGTCTTTTTGGGGATGTCTCTACCAGCTTTGCACATCTAGAGAGTGACATTTTTGCCCATTCTTCTTTACAAAATAGCTTAAGCCATGTCAGATTGGATGAAAAGCATCTGTGAACAGCAATTTTCAAGTTTTGCCACAGATTCTCAATTGGATTTAGGTCTGGACTTTGACTGGGCCATTCTAACACATGAATATGTTTTGATCTAAACCATTTCATTGTAGCTCTGGATGTATGTTTAGGGCCCTTTTGCAGACTCTACAGGTTTTCTTCTAAGATTGCCCTGTATTTGGCTTCATGCATTTTCCCATTAACTCTGACCAGCTTTCCCGTCCCTGCTGAAAAAAATCATCCCCACAAAATGATTCTGCCACCACCATGTTTTTACGGTGGGGACGTATGTTCAAGGTGATGTGCAGTGTTAGTTTTCCACCACACATAGCGCTTTGCTTTAGGCCAAATTGTTCAATTTCGGTTTAATCTGAGTGATGTGTCTCCCACATGGCTTCTCGAAAACTGTAAACGGGTCTCCTTTTTGGCCTTCTTTTAACAATGGCTTTTTTCTAGTCACTCTTTCATAAAGGCCAGATTTGTGGAGTGTACAACTAATAGTTGTCCTGTGGACAGATTAACCTACCTGTGGATCTCTGCAGGAGACTCAGTGTTCTCGTCTAGCAGCAGACACCACAAGGCAGAGGAAGATGGTGGAGGGTGGTCATTTGCTACCAACTTTAACATGGTTGCCTGAACAGCAGGAGCGGGCACTGGTGGACACCGGTGTCTGGCTGGAGCACCGTGAGGGGATTCGTCCTCAGGGTGATCAAAGGGATGTAGAAGTTGTGTCTGCTATGCCCAGAATGCCAGATCCCGACTGCTGTGGTCACTGCCTGAGCCTGGTGCAGCCATTATGGCGGACCGCTCACCCGGCTTGCGTCCAGCCAGCAGGAGCCACAGTACTACAATGTGGACCTGCACTCAGGACTATGTTGCTTACAGCTGCAGAATTCCCAGAAAGAGTGGAGTTGAGGCCTGCTGACTCCCCCGTGAAGAAAGATGACATTGGGGAAGAGAAATCTGTTATGGCCTGCGACCTGGTTGGGGACCTGGAGACTGTGAGTACTGCCCAGCAGAGACCAGATAAAGTCCCTGAAATGCCGGCTGCCCCTGATTCGTTAGCTATCCTAGTCCAGAAGGAGCCAGTGTTAGAGGGAGGTGCGCCTCCAGGTGAGCCGGACAGGGAAGGCGAGGACAGGGCCATTGATTGGGGTTACCCCGGACTGCACGCTGAATTTGGATCCCTGGAGCTCAGAGGAGGAATGGGAGACAGGAGGTTCCCAAGTCCTGGAGATCCAGTCCGAGAGTGCAGATGGACCAGAGTCAGTGATGAGATCTGAAGAAACTGCAAAAGCCCTTGTCAGCTGCAGACAGCTCTTTTTACACAGACCCTCTACCACCCAGAGCAGAGCACCTGCCTAGCGTCAGTGGGTTGTGAGGTGCCAAGATGCCTGTGTGCTATCGGGAAAAGGAAGACCTAAGGAGCTGCCCAGGTTTTCCTGGTTCCAGCAGGAGGTACAGGGAAAGGTTGCTCTGGAGTGGGGTCTGGACTACCCACATGTCCCTTCCCAGATCATGGACATTGTTGAAAACTCCCGGGGAGAGTGGGAGAATGACATGATCTGGGAGTATTAGCATATCCCCAAGCCCTTGCGGGTGCCAGAGAGCGAGACCTTGGCAAGTTTTGAGGACATTCAGCGTGAATGGTGGCTGGGGAGAGCAATCTACAGAGACCGGATGCTTATTGTGAAGGCAGGACGGCCTGCGATGAGCCACTCGGTCTCCATTCAGGAGGAGAGGGGAGGTAGAAAGAGACTGCCTGACCCTCATTTTTATGCAGGAGGAGACTGTATGGGACTACAACCTGCATAAAGATGTTACACATGAACTGCTGGAGTGTAGCAGAATGTGCTCTTTTTCTTCTGATTTCCTGGGACAGTCCAGCCTGCCACCTTGTGTGCCCAATGGATGGACCTTTCCTGTTGCAAGGACACTTGGGTGAGGTTTGTTCCTAAACGGTGAAAATGTGTTAAAGTGGATATTTGTTGATATTTCTGTCGGCAGGATGCTAACCCCCTCCCGACAGAAACTGTACAAACTGTATAGATAGATTTGAGTGTAGGATGTTGTTATATTTTTTTGCCTTCTCTTAGGATCTTCTGGAATAGAACAGCTGTCCATGCCCTCCCCTCTGCGGGGGTACCGCTACATGAGATTAGGAGATTTGTAAGAGAAAACAGCATGTCATCTGCATATGCTGACACTTTCTGTTGAGAGTCTCCAATGTTAATACCTGTGATATCGGGGTGTAGACGAATTTTACATAAGAAAGGCTCCAATGACAGGGCAAAGAGAAGGGATGACAGAGGGCACCCCTGTCTTGTCCTGTTGGTAATCATAAAGGGTTCAGACAAAACACTATTAGCTCTAACCTGAGCAGTATAGTAGATGGAAGAGATCCAGTTAAGCATAGTTGGCCAGATTCAGGTACAAGTGCGGCGGCGTAACGTATCGTAGATACGTTACACCGCCGCAAGTTTTCATCGCAAGTGCCTGATTCACAAAGCACTTGCAATGAAAACTACGCTGGCGGCCTCCGGCGTAAGACCGCGTAATTTAAATGGGCGTGTGCCATTTAAATTAGGCGCGCTCCCGCGCCGGACCTACTGCGCATGCTCCGTTTCGTAACTCCCGCCGTGCTTTGCGCGAAGTGACGTAATTTTTCCGAACGGCGACGCGCGTAGCGTAATTCCGTATTCCCGGACGTGTTACGCAAACGACGTGAAATTTTAAATTTTGACGCGGGAACAACGGCCATACTTTAGACAGCAATACGTTTGCTGACTAAAGTTAAGGCACCAAAAACGACGACTAACTTTGCGACAGGAAACTAGACTAGCGGCGATGTAGCGAACGCGAAAATCCGTCGTGGATCGCCGTAACTCCTAATTTGCATACCCAACGCTGGTTTATGACGCGAACTCCCCCCAGCGGTGGCCGCGGTACTGCATCCTAAGATCCGACAGTGTAAAACAATTACACCTGTCGGATCTTAGGGATATCAATGCGTAACCGATTCTATGAATCAGTCGCATAGATACTCTGAGAGATACGACGGAGTATCTGAGATACGACGGAGTATCTGAGATACTCCGTCGTATCTCCGCTGTGAATCTGGCCCAGTGTGTCCAAATCCTGCATATCTTAAAACCGAGAACATAAATGGCCAATTAACCCAGTCAAAGGCCCTTTCGGCATCCATTCCCACAAAGATACACTGACTATGGGTGGTATTGGCTACATGTAGCAGATTGAGGACTTTGACTGTATTGTCTCTAACTTCCCAAGATGGTACAAAGCCTACCTGGTCCAAGTGAACTAGAAGTGGTATACTGTATGTTGCTGTAGTCTGGTCGCTAAAATTTTGGTAAATAATTTGAGGTCGATATTTAGTAGGGATATTGGCCTATAGCTTCCGCAAGATGTAGGATCTTTGCCTGCTTTTCGGGATCACTGAGATGTTGGCTTGTAGGGTTTCCTTAAGGAGAGACGTTCCTGACCCCAATACGTTAAACAATTTGACCATATAATGACCGAGAGAGGGTAGTAGGGTCTTATAGTACTGTATTGTCAAGCCGCCTGGCCCTGGCGCTTTCCTCGGTTTAGTGGCCCCTATAGCCCTTTAAGTTCATCTAATGTGATGGGGTCTTTCAGCACCTCACCTACAGTAGTAGGTAGCTGAGGCATTTGGGAAGAAGATAAGTAATCTGCTATGCGTTCCTGAGAGGAGGTCTCAGTAGATTGCAGAGGGAGGGGGTAAATCTAATGCCAGAAATGTAAATATATATGCGATTTTTTTACAGCCTGGGCTTTGTTTACAAGTGACCCAGTAATCATGGGGTACAATTAATATCATCCTTGTGGAAACGGGAAAGAAGCCCAACCATACCTGAATCAACCGACAAAGCTAATAACATAATGGAAGCAAAAAAATTGATTTGGCAGAGAATACAAAACTACAACAAATTATAAATATGAGCCACTTGGCTTCATTATCCAACCCCCATGGAATGTTTCACCCCTTCTCTAGACGTGGGCCCTCCTTTACATGTACCTCTACCTCAGTGGCGGTGCGTCCATAGTGGGCGCAAGAGTGCCACCCCCTCTATCCTTCCTACAGAAGTTAAGCTGGAGAGACCCGGGTACTAAAGGCAAATCCACTTTGCACTACAAGTGCACTGCAAGTGCACTTGTAATTGCAGTCGCTTTAGATCGCTGTAGTTGAGGGGAAGATCTAAAATTAGGGGAAGCTCTGGTGATTTTATTATCCAATCATGTGCAATCTAAAATGTTGTTTTTTATTTTCCTTGCATGTCACCCTCAGATCTACAGCAACTGCACTTGAAAGTGCAAAGTGGATTTGCCTTTCGTAAATAACCCCCTTAGTGTTAAAATGCTATCAAATTTATTTTTGGCAAACTGTAAACCCAGAACACCATTACCACGTTCTTAAAGTAAAATCTTCTATTAAGATAATCCAATAAAAAAAAACAAAAAAAAAAACACATATTTTATATGCCTTACAGATCTGGCAGAAGAAAGCACTCCTGAAGGTACTCCCATGAAGCTCGCTAAAGTGACTTGGCTTTGCTTCTAAGGTGGGGCTGCAAGAAAGGAATTTCACCTCTGCACAGGCTGTGCTTTTGTAAGTTTATAAAATGTAGAAAAATAAAAGTACTTTATCATATAAGACATTGGTTTTTTGATTACAAATAAAAGGAAAATTCACACAATTCTTAGAAACTGTGAATAGAACTTTTCAAACGTCATGACAGCAAATGGTATGTTTACATGACTGTAAAACTGAGTCATTGTACAAAGATTTAAAGAAAGAACAGCAAAATCATACACATAAATATCATAATGAATGAATGAATGAATGAATGAAAAACTTATATAGCGCGGCACATGCGAACTGAATCGCCTCTGGGCGCTAGTTGTTCGTGTCTCAAGACATCAGAAGAGCAGAGTTTTGATCTGCTTTCTGAAAGACAGGTGGTTTTCCTCCAACCGAATGCTGGTTGGTAAAGCATTCCATAGCCTGGGACCTTGAAAAGCAAACCTTCTTTCTCCTTTGGACTTGTATTTGGTTTTTGGAACCTTGACCAGATTTTGGTCGGTGGATCGCAGAATGCGGTTGGAATTGTGAGGTTTGATCTTGTCGCAAAGATATCGCGGAGCCTTCCCATGGATGCACTTATGTGTCAGGCAGAGTGCTTTGAATGCAATTCTGTCTTTCACTGGCAACCAGTGAAGGGATCTCAGTGAAGGTGAGATTGATTCCCATGATTTTTTCCCAGTCACCAGTCTTGCGGCCGTATTCTGTACGACTTGTAGACGAGCGATTTGGTACTTAGGGAGCCCGAGGTAAAGGGCATTTGCATAGTCCAGTCTGGAATTCACAATTGTTCCCACCACGACTGCTACGTCTTCTTTGGGGATAAATGGAATAAGTCTGCGTAGTAGGCGCATCAAATGGTGCGATCCGCTGACTACTGACCCTATTTGTGCGTCCATTGTCATGAAGGTGTCAAAAGTGACTCCTAGACTTTTGACTTTGGAGCTAGGGGAGATGATTTGTCCCAGAATGGGCGGTGGTATCCAGTTTGTTGCCAGTTGACTCTTCCGACTGGCGTGAAACATAAAAAGTTCTGTTTTAGAGCTGTTGAGTTTAAGATAACTCTTAGTCATCCAGTTTTCTATTGAAGAGAGACATTTCTCTAATCTGAGATGATGATCCTTTTTGTTGCAGATGCGAAAATACAGTTGCGTGTCGTCTGCATAAGAGTGATAGAGTAGTTCTTGGCTACTGATAATATCAAAAAGAGGACGAAGATAGATGTTGAACAGCACCGGTGATAGGGGGGATCCTTGGGAGACCCCACATGGCACCGTGCGTTTTTCCGACGTGAAAGATCCCAGTTTCACTGTTTGTGATCGGTTTCCAAGAAAATAGGAAAACCATGGTAAAGCATCTTCTGCGACTCTGGCGACTTCTGCTAGTCGTCTCAGTAACAATTTATGGTCTACTGTGTCGAAGGCTGCGCTTAGGTCCAGCAGAACCAGGAGACAGGATTCTCCTTCGTAGATTCCCTTCATAGAAAGGGAATACATTGGAATTGTGTTTTCATTCTTTCTGGAGGTCAGCTGGCCGTAAAGAGCAACAGAATTACAATGCTGTTTAGTGGCCAGTCATATTGGAGGTTTAGTGTTCTATGTATAGAGGGTAATAGAATTGTGCTATGATCATGGCCAGTGGTTGGTCATATTGGGGGTGTAGTGTTCTATGTATAGAGTGTGATAGAATTGTATTATGATCATGTCCCGAGGTTAGTTACATTGGAGTTATAATGTTCTATGTATGTATGTATAGAGTGTAATAGAATTGTAATATGATCATGTCCAGTGATGGAGACTTGTTGGAGGGTGGTCATAGTGGAGGCGTGGGGTTCAATGTATAGAGAATTGTATTACGCTCATGTTCAGTGGTTGGTCATGTTGGAGGTGTATTTTTCTATTTTTAGTCTATGTGATGCCCAACTGCATATTCAAGGATTACTGTATGGAAATTGGTTTGGACCACTCTTGGTAAGCCACTTGTTTTGTGCTTCCGAAAAATGGAAACCTGGCATGTATTCATATACATCAAAAACTGTATCACATTTTCATACTGCATTTCATTTATAACCAGGGCAACATTTATACCAGCATTTGTAATCATACTGTATACCACTAATATAGAAATTTTTCGGAAAAATTTTACTTTATAGGTACATCCATAGACAACCACAACCAAATTAGTAGGACCTCATCTGGAATATGCAGTTCCGTTTTGGGCTTAATTTCTCAAGAAGGATATCGGAGAACTGGAGAAAGTGCAGAGACGGGCAACCAAACTTATAAGAGGTATGGAGGAGCTCAGCTATGAGGAAAGATTAGAAGAACTGAATTTATTCACTCTTGAGAAGAGAAGAATAAGGGGGGATATGATCAACATGTACAAATATATAAGGGGTCCATATAGTGAACTTGGTGTTGAGTTATTCACTTTACAATCAACACTGAGGACAAGGGGGCACTCTTTACATCTAGAGGAAAAGAGATTCCAACTCCAAATACGAAAAGGTTTCTTCACAGTAAGAGCTGTGAAAATGTGGAATAGACTCCCTCCAGAGGTGGTTCTGGCCAGCTCAGTAGATTGCTTTAAGAAAGCCCTGGATTCTTTCCTAAATGTACATAATATAACTGGGTAATAACATTTATAGGTAAAGTTTATCCAGGGAAAATCCGATTGCCTCTCGGGGGATCAGGAAGGAATTTTTTCCCCTGCAGTTTGCTACAGTTTGGGGCATGCTCTGCTGGGGGTTTTTTTTTCGCCTTCCTCTGGATCAACTGTGGGTATAGAATTGGGTATATGGGATTGTATGATTTTTTTTTTTTATGATTGAACTAGATGGACTTGTGTCTTTTTTCTTCTTTATCTTTCTTTCTTTTTCTCGTTTTGTGTCTTTTTTCAACCTGACTAACTATGTAACTATGCAAATTAAAATCATATCTTTTTTTTTACATATATCATTAATGACCACTTGTATCATATATACGATCCTTAAAACATGAACCAGTTTCATAAATCCATAATTTAAACAACCTCTAGCATTTCGAAGCTTCCGAATGAACGAAAGACTAATTGACAATTTAAAAAAAAAAACGAATTTTCTAAATTAACAAAAATTCGAAAGAAAGAAAACCCAAAAATCGAAAAGCATAAAGAACGAAAATCTGAAAATAAGAAGGAAAATACGAAAATTATTAGCCCTTATTATAGTTTTTTTCTTATTATTTATTAATAATAAATAATAATAATAATAAAAACTATAATAATAGTTATAAACTATAAAATTATAGGTATTAGAATTTCTATTAAAATTTGGCTAACTGTTAGTGAACGTAACGAATATGAATTATTCGAAATAACGAATCTAAATGAATGGAACATAAGCAATGCGAATGCATCCGAATTTTCGAATGATCGAAATAATGAATACCGCATCTATACAAATGGAACGTAACAAATTTGAATGCATCCCAAGTTACGAATTATCTAAAATAATCGGATCATAATGAATGATTCGATGAGCGGAAAAAAATAAAAAATAAATTAAACAATTAAACAAAAACGAAAAAAAATAAAAATGTAATTGGCAGTGCACATGTCTAGTTATAGTTGCTAGAGCTTATTTATATTTGAGATCTATGACATTGGTTCTATTTACCTGTAAAGTCAGATTTTCTAGAAAAATATGTTTACTTTTCTATAATAGTGGTATACTGCATTTTATGTTTTCTCTACCCATTCTTTCTTGATCCCCAAGTTGCTTCTTGTCACATATGCAAGCCATCACTTGACAGCCAATTTCATGGTGCAATAATTATATATGCAGAATGCATTTAACCTATTTTATTCCTGTTATTTATTTGGAAAGGCCTCTCTATGCGCAAAAAACAGGGGTTTTGTCCGCACGCATTTGCAAACGCATGCGTGAGCCACAAAGCTGCGCCAAGACACCCTGGAATCTGTGCTTCTACCACTAAACTATGAGTGTCCCCACAATGGAGGACAATGGATAGATGAGGGCAGGTGGACTGAAGGGGAGCCACCCCTCCTTATAGGTGCAGGAGCACAACAAGCACCCAGCATGTAGCACAATGGCTGCAAAGGTGTAGGTGCGCTGCTGGACCAATACAAGCACCACAGGTGAAACATAAACTTGTCCACCGCCCCCATCTATAGCTGGCCATCGCAGAAGTAGCATTGGAAGGCTAAAACAGGTAACAACAAAGCCTGGGGAATGCACAGGCAAAAACCAAGCCTAACCAGCTCGCAGAACAACCAATTAACCTGTCTAACAGAATGCGTTAAAAATGTACTGTATGCCGCCGATCTGCGTTAAAGTCCACCCACTGAGAGGCCGCATATATGCGTATGGCTGGCAGGAAGTAGTTAAGTGGGAAATATTGGACAGTCTAATGCTTCACAGCTGGGGGTCATGATGCAAGTGTCTTTGGCATCTGGTTACCTTGAGCCAATGTACAACTGCTAGTACCCATTGCAATCTCCAGAGCACTGCACAGTACAGAAGGGCACTCTGCTCTAAGCTCGCAGTCCAAGACAATGTTGAGAATGGGGAATGGCCAGTATCTGAGACCCTAACACAGGGGTCTCCAAACTTTTTTCAAAGAGGTCCAAATTTGATGAAGTGAACATGCGTGAGGGCCTGATATTCTTCGAACCATTAAAATTTGGTCTAAGTGTGTTCATTCGAGCACTAATACACTGCCCAACAAGAATTATCTTGCCCTTGTGGCTGTATGCGAGTAAAGAGATGAACTCAGGCGTATTATTTGGATATATCTTATTGGCGTATAACACGCACCTTCACTTTAAGAGCGAAGTTTCAGGAAAAAAATAAAAATTTAAATAAAGAACAGTGAAGAAAAATAAGGGTCAGTGCCCTTCTGCAGCCTCACAAGTGCCCATCTGCAGACCCAATATTGCCAGGAATGCAGCGCCCACCATTGCCAGGAATGCAGCACCCACCATTGCCAGGAATGCACTTTTGAGCGCCAAAGATTACCTACAGGAGAATCTCCTGTTTACATGGCGGCCTCTTTAATAGAAAGTCCCGCCTCCTTTGATGGACAGAACAGTTGTCAAATGGCAGTGCCGGAGACAGGACTTCTTATTACAGAGGCCGTCCGTAAACAGGAAATTCTCCTGTGTGTGTACGGAACTCATCCCGCCTCCTCCCTGTTCCCTCCAAGGCATATACATCTTTTGTGGCTCCGGCACTGGGAGATCGTCGGGGGCCACAAAAGATTTATATGTCCAAATAACCAGACGGGCCGTTCAAAACCGGAACGCGGGCCGCTTTTGGCCCGCGGGCTGGACTTTGGACATGCCTGCCCTAAGAGCACACAGTCACCAGGAATTAATTTAGGGTCATTACAAGTTCCCAGGAGCGCTGCCACCTTCTAGCTTTCTCCAGGGAAACAATCCAGTGAGTAAGACAGTCCTTCTCTAACCACATGCTCTGGTAAAGTCCTGCAGTGAGTTCCAGATCACTTCCAGGTCCCAGCTCTGCCACCGCCGAAACCTCACAGAATAGCAACACAGTCCACAGGCTGTCATACGGGTAATAACCCCCTGAGGCTGGGAACGCTCCTCCCTTCCCAGCCACAATCTGGGCTCACCTCCCAGGGATTGGCTAGGCCCTGATCAGTTTTGAGGCTGGTTATTAGAATTCTCCCTCCCTAAGCTCTAGAAACTTCCCCTAGAGCCATGGGGAAGCAATCAAACTGGCAGGAGCATGTAGTACTCCTGATCCTTGATAGCTGCTGGTCTCATTCCAGCATCCTGGGTTTGGATGTTATACATTTTCCCTGTATGTTTGTCCACCTGCAAGGTGATTGATGTGGTCATTCTCTGGGTGGAGTCCAGACCTGATTTAAGCCAACCAAGCATGCTGTCTCATGTTTGTAATAGTGCTACCGTGTTTCCCCGAAAATAAGACCTACCCCGATAATAAGACCTAGCAGGATTTTCGGGGAGGGCTGCAATATAAGCCCTACCCCGAAAATAAGCCCTAGTTTAAAGTAGTTGTAAACTGCTAGAATCCTCACGAATGCGGTGTTCTATAGTGTGGAAGGTGTGTGTTTGCTGTGGTCTGCTTTAATCGGGTACCTTCTTTTAGTGACGCTATAATATCTCCAGCTGCTCTCCCCTTCTCTTCTTCTGGCTGTCAGTGGGGGATCTCGACCCCTCCTCCATTTGAATTGCCAGAGCGGGTCACGGAAGCGCTGCTCAGCTAATCTTCACTGCTCTCCCCTTATCTTCTCCTGACTGCCAGTGCATTACTCAGTGCGGGACTGAAAGCGCCCTTCTGATCTCTGCTGCTCTCTTCTTCTGACTGTCAGTGGGGTATCTTGACCCCCCTCCCTCTGCATTGCTCGGAGCAGGTCATGGAAAGTGCTGTTTATCTTCACTGCTCTCCCTTTCTCTTCTCCTCCTATCAGCGGTAGATCTTGGCACCCCCTTCTGCAGTGCTCAGTGCAAGGAAGACAGCTAAGGCAAGTCATGGAAGCGTCGAGCAATGCTTTAGGAAAGTGAGACATACTCATTTTGTATTGTATATTAATGTAGTGGCAAGGATTTTGTCAGTTTACAAGCACTTTTGCTATTATTAACACTTGGCACATTGCATGGCAAGACCTACCCCGAAAATAAGCCCTACTGTGTTTTTGGTGGCCAGAATTAATATAAGACCCGGGCTTATTTTCGGGGAAACACGGTATTTACACATGCTTAAGCCCCCTGGTTGTCTGTCCTGCTCTGCTGTCTGGATTCCCTTGTTGATGACCTCTAGTCAGATATCCACTATTCTCTAAACTCTGCCTGCCTTTGTTTATGAATTTGACCTTGACTATTCTGAGCCTTGCCTACCTTGTACCTGGAATGTTAGATAGAAGAAGATCCTGGACGGCCGCACTCCTTAAAACAATGTCTTTATTGTACAAATAAAATCCAATAAACAACCAAAGCGATGCAGTCAAAATGAAGTGAACAGGAAAAGGTGGCTGACATGTTTCACATCATGTGATGCTTACTCATAGCTTAACCCAAAAGCAGAAAGCGGAAAACTAACACTGCACATCACCCTGAACATACCATCCCCACCGTGAAACATGGTGGTGGCAGCGTCATGTTGTGGGGATGCTTTTCTTTAGCAGGGACAGGGAAGCTGGTCAGAGTTGATGGGATGGACAGAGCCAAATACAGAGCAATCTTAGAAGAAAACCTTTTAGAATTTGCAATAGACTTGAGACTGGGGCAGAGGTTTACCTTCCACAAGGACAACGACCCTAAATATACAGCCAGAGCAGTGTTTCCAACCTACCAAATAAGTACAATATGCAATTAGCAAAGTGGTTTAAGGTAGATATTAAGGAAAAAAGCATATTTCTTATTTTATTTTCAATATAGTAAGTAAGTGGCTCAGGGACAGGAAATTAGGATGGGCGACCACCCATGCCAGGTGGTCCACTCAGTTCCCTCCAGTCCAAACAGCATTGACAGTTACGCTCCCGTCTTGTCTTACTCCCAACCCACAGACTCTGGTCACTCCGCACGGCTCCCCTCCCTTGCACCATGACATCTCACGACATGCTCAGACACCTTCTCCGCCAGACCTGCCCGTGACCCGAGGTGCACATGCCCAGCCAAGCACCACGGCCATATTTTTTACTGGCAACCTTTTCCTCTTACTGGCATTTACTGGCAGGAGAAAAGTGCCCATTTTTTACTGGCTGCCAGTAAAAACACTGATGGTTTGCAACACTGAGCCAGAGCTACAAGGGAATGGTTTAGATCAAATTGCTGTTCACACACTCTCTATCCAATCTGACAGAGCTTGGGCTGTTTTGCAAAGAAACATTGGCAAAAATGTCCCTCTCTAGATGTGCAAAGCTGGTAGAGACATCCCCCAAAAAGACTTGCAGCTGTAATTGCAGTGAAAGGAAGTTCTACAAAGTATTGACTCTTGGCTGAATACAAATGCACCCCACACTTTTCACATATATATTTGTAAAAAAGATCATTTAAAATCATTAAACAATTTATCCTTTTTTTTTTTCCATTTCACAATTATGTGCCACTTTGTGTTGGTCTATCACATAAAATCCCAATAAAATACATTTACATTTTTGGTTGTAATATGACAAAATATGGAAAATTTCAAGGGGTATGAATACTTTTTCAAGGCACTGGGCCAAATCCTCAGCCAGGCGGCGTAACTTAACTTTCAGCAGTTAAGTTACACTGACTTAAAGTTTCTACCTAAGTGCCTGATCCACAAAGCACTTACGTAAAAATTTCAAGCCGTGTAACTTAAGTGCCGCCGTCGTAAGGCGGTCCTCCTCTCCGGGGGGCGTTTACAATTTAAATGAGGCGTGCTCCCGCGCCGGCCGTACTGCGCATGCGTGTGACGTCATTTTCCCGACGTGCAGCGCGCGAACGTAATTGACGCCGTGCGGCTTTGTGGATTGCGACGGGACACTAAAGTTGCGACGGGTGAAAAAAAAGACGCGCCGGGAAAACAAATAATTTTTAAAAAATGACAGCGTCGCTCAGCATGCATTCCTGAGAGGGAGAACTCCATGCCAATTTTCAATGAAAAAACCGGCATGGGTTCCCCCCCAGGAGCATAACAGGCCCTTAGGTCTGTTATGGGTTGTAAGGAGACCCCCCCTCTGCCGAAAAATCGACGTAGGGGGTCCCCCTACAATCCATACCAGACCCGTATCCAAAGCACGCTACCCGGCCGGTCAGGAAGGGAGTGGGGACGAGCGAGCGCCCCCCCCCCTCCTGAGCCGTGCCAGGCCGCATGCCCTCAACATGGGGGGGTTGGGTGCTCTGGGGCAGGGGGGCGCACTGCGGGCCCCCCCACCCCAGAGCACCCTGTCCCCATGTTGATGAGGACAGGACCTCTTCCCGACAACCCTTGCCGTTGGTTGTCGGGGTCTGCGGGCGGGGGCTTATCGGAATCTGGGAGTCCCCTTTAATAAGGGGGTCCCCAGATACCGGCCCCCCACCCTAAGTGAATGGATATGGGGTACATCGTACCCCTATCCATTCACCTGGAGGCAAAAAGTAAAAGTTATTAAACACACAACACAAGGGTTTTTAAAATAATTTATTATTCTGCTCCGGATGCCCCCCTTGTCTTCGTTATTAGCTCAATTACCAGGGGGGGCTTCTTCTTCCACTCTCCGGGGGTCTTCTTCCACTCTCCGGGGGTCTTCTTCCACTCTCCGGGGGTCTTCTTCCACTCTCCGGGGGGGTTTCTTCTTCCGCTCTCCGGGGGGGGGCTTCTCCGGACTCCGGGGGGCTTCTTCCATCTTCTCCCCTCTTCCGCTGTTGACTCGGCGAACCCCGGTTCTTCTGCAGATGTCCGGTGCCTTCTTCTTCAGCGCTGGCTGCCTGCTATCTTTGTGTGTTAGCTCAATTAGTAACAGGCAGCCGGCGCGGTCTTCTGTGACGTCAGGGTCTTCTCTTCTGTTCTTCTCCCCTCTTCCGATGTTGCCTCGTCGCCTGTTGTCGCTGTAATGATGGAAGCGCGCATTGCATCCCATTTATATAGGCATCACCGTCCCATCATGCTCCGGTAGGTACCCACGTGGTGGGTGCACGTGGGTAGGCACCCACCACGTGGGTACCTGCCGGAGCATGATGGGACGGTGATGCCTATATAAATGGGATGCAAGGCGCGCTTCCATCATTGCAGCAACAACAGGCGACGAGGCAACATCGGAAGAGGGGAGAAGAACAGAAGACCCTGACGTCACAGAAGACCGCGCTGGCTGCCTGTTACTAATTGAGCTAACACACAAAGATAGCAGGCAGCCAGCACTGAAGAAGAAGGCACCGGACATCTGCAGAAGAACCGGGGTTCGCCGAGTCAACAGCGGAAGAGGGGAGAAGATGGAAGAAGCCCCCCGGAGTCCGGAGAAGCCCCCCCCGGAGAGCGGAAGAAGAAACCCCCCCCGGAGAGTGGAAGAAGAAGCCCCCCCTGGTAATAGAGCTAATAACGAAGACAGGGGGGGCATCCGGAGCAGAATAATAAATTATTTTAAAAACCCTTGTGTTGTGTGTTTAATAACTTTTACTTTTTGCCTCCAGGTGAATAGATAGGGGTACGATGTACCCCATATCCATTCACTTAGGGTGGGGGGCCGGTATCTGGGGACCCCCTTATTAAAGGGGACTCCCAGATTCCGATAAGCCCCCGCCCGCATACCCCGACAACCAACGGCAAGGGTTGTCGGGAAGAGGTCCTGTCCTCATCAACATGGGGACAGGGTGCTCTGGGGTGGGGGGGCCCGCAGTGCGCCCCCCTGCCCCAGAGCACCCAACCCCCCCATGTTGAGGGCATGCGGCCTGGCACGGCTCAGGAGGGGGGGGTGCTCGCTCGTCCCCACTCCCTTCCTGACCGGCCGGGTAGCGTGCTTTGGATACGGGTCTGGTATGGATTGTAGGGGGACCCCCTACGTCGATTTTTCGGCGGAGGGGGGGTCTCCTTACAACCCATAACAGACCTAAGGGCCTGGTATGCTCCTGGGGGGAACCCATGCCGGTTTGGATTTTACAAATTGCCGTGGAGTTCTCCCTCGGGAATGCATACCAAATGCCGTCGCTTGAATGGGCCTTTACAAGGTGTGACTAACTTTACACTTTGTAAAAGCAGCCCTAGTTTTACACCAGGCAAACTAACACTTACGGCGAAAAAACTAGGCACAAAAGCTTTGAGGATCGCCCTAAGTGCTAATTTGCATACTAGAAGAGGCATTTCGACTCGAAATGCCCCCAGTGGCGGATGCGGTACTGCATCCTAAGATCCGGCAGTGTAAGTCCCTTACAGATGTCGGATCTTCTGCCTAACTTAGGAAAACTGCTTCTGAGGATCAGTTCCAAAGTTAGAACCAGAGATACGACGGCTTACGCCGGAGTATCTCTTTTGTGGATATGGCCCACTGTATTTTAAGGAATTTACAAAGGAACATAGCACATGAATATAAAATTGTTTATAATTGTTAAAGATTAGAAGTGAACTTTTTAAATACCGTATTTATTGGCGTATAACACGCACAGGCGTATAGCGCGCACCCTAACTTTAGGAGGGAAGTTTCAGGAAAAAAAATTCCACAGCCCCCTGCGTATAACACGCAGGCACAGTTTTTCCCTCTATTTTCAGGGTAAAAGAGTGAGTGTTATACGCCAATAAATACAGTACTTTTTCCTGCAATCTTTTAAAACTGATATGTGTGTCCTGTTGTCAGCCTTAAAGGGTCACTAAATGTTTTTTTTAGCTAAATAGCTTCCTTTACCCTAATGCAGTCCTGGTTTCATGTCCTCATTGTTGTTTTTGCTGTAATACTTCTCTGTTCTGCACACTTCCTGGTTGTCTGTTTCCTTATGGAAAAAAGTACTAGGAGCTTCTCTCTGTGGTCTCTAATCAAGAAGGTGTGATTACTATGGCCTAGATTCACGTACGGCCGCTCTACGTTGCGCGGGCGTAGCGTATCGTATTTACGCTACGCCGCCGCAACTTAGAGAGGCAAGTGCTGTATTCACAAAGCACTTGCGTCCTAAGTTACGGCGGCGTAGCGTAAATGGGCCGGCGTAAGCGCGCGTAATTCAAAGTAGGCTGGTAGGGGGCGTGTTGTATTTAAATGAGGCTTGACCCCATGTAGATGCATGGCCGAACGAACGGCGCATGCGCGCGCATGCTCAGTATCATGTCGTATTTACGCCCAAAGATACGTCGGCTCAATGCCTGTGATGTGAATGTAACTTACGCACAGCCCTGTTCGCGTACGACTTACGAAAACGACGTAAAAAGATACGCTTGTTCCGACGTCCATTCTTTGCATGGGCTGCGCCACCTAGAGAGATGCTTTATCTTTACGCCAGCATATGTCTTACGTAAACGGTGTAACTAATTGCGACGGGCGTACGTACGTTCGTGAATCGGCGTATTTTGCTCATTTACATATTCGACGCGGAAATCAAGGAAGCGCCACCTAGCGGCCAGCGTAATTATTGCAACCCAAGATACGACGGCGTAGGAGACTTACGCCGCTCGTATCTTGGCCAAATCTATGTGTAACTGATTCTATGAATCAGGCGCATAGATACGCCGGCGGCCTTTTGGACTTACGACGGCGTATGTGGAGATACGCCGTCGTAAGTCTTTGTGAATCTGAGCCTGTGTGTCTAAAACCCCTCAGAACCAATCACTTTCATTTTAAAAACAAACACTGCCCTCTATTGGCTCTGTGTCTCTGTCCTTCACAGAAGGATGAAACTAGATGAAAAACGAAAGTGAAACTGCAGGTACATTATATGATTGATTTTTATCTATTTTTAATCATTTTTAAAAGGAATCAGTTAACTATTATATCTCTATACCCTGTAAACAGTCATTTCAGCAAAAACATTTTTTTCCTTTACAACTCCTTTAACCTAACCAGGATTCAGGAACCCAGACTTGTCTCACATGTCCAGTCCTAATCATTATAATCATACCTGCACATAAATCCATCTCTAGACAGATACTTTAGATTTCAGTACATAGTTTCTAGAAAGAGATTCT
Organism: Rana temporaria; assembly: GCF_905171775.1. NCBI lineage: Eukaryota > Metazoa > Chordata > Amphibia > Anura > Ranidae > Rana > Rana temporaria. Next base: position 36,449,223 of record NC_053490.1, read on the forward strand.
AGTTTTGCTGCATTGCAACTGTAGCCATGTGAATCAGGAGGGTCATTTTAGCCCTGGGATGAAATATCTGCATTGTGTTCATTCACTTAGCTTGCTGACATGTATCCCTGCATAGCTAAACAGAGAACAATGCCTGCAGACACACGAGGAAGAAACAATCCTTTCAGAAAAACTGGTTGCAAGAATTCTCATTAAAGGGTCAGTTCACCCAAAGCAAATATTTTATTTTTGATAGATGGGTGCCTAAATCTTTCTTGTATCTCTCAGGGAATTTATTCTTGAGATCTCCAATTCTGCACTTTTGAGGTGACCAGGAGTGGACAAGCCCAGCAGAGGACCAGAAGATCCTTCAAGGGGCTTGGAGTATATAGGGCAAAATGGCTTCAACCACTTCAATACCGGGCTTTAATACACACCTCCATAACGGGCCTATTCTGGCACTTCTCTCCTACATGTACAAATCATCATTCTTTTGCTCATAAAAGCAGGGGTAACTTTGCACCAGACTTGCACAGGTCAGCTGGAGAGCAGCAACAGCAGCAGCGTTACAGATGAGCTGAGCAACCACACTTGCAGGACAACACACCTGTATGTCAACATGCCAGGGGCAGCCGTGGTCATAGCACTACTGCATCTACGGGCACGTAGGAGGAGGAGGAGGGCACGGGAGAGGATATACCGAACGCGCATGGACCTCTTTGGCATCGGGGATTCGGAGGTGTATCGCATGTTCAGATTTGACACTGATGCCATCCTGGAAATAGCCAGAACCCTGCAGCATGAAATCACCAGCAAGACACACCGCTCACATGCAGTGCAGCCACTGGTCAAGGTACTGGCAACACTGCATTTCCTAGCCAGTGGATCTTTTCAAAGAACAAGTGGAGCTGTGGCTGGTTTGTCACAAACCACCATTAGCAGATGTGTGCACCAGGTTGTCCCCGCAATCCTCAGACGCATGTCCCACCACATCTTCAGACCCACCCAGGAGCATCAGCGGAATAAGGCAATGACAGATTTCTACAGAATTGCCAGATTCCCACGCACCGTGGGGGCCATTGATTGCACACATGTGGCACTACAGCCCCCCCGTGACACAGAGCACATGTACTGCAATCGGAAGCACTGGCATTCCATCAATGTACAGGTGATAGCCGATGCCCAATGCCTCATATGGCACGTCCGTGCCAAACACCCAGGGTCCAGCCATGACAGCTTCATATACCGTCAATGCACCATCCCAACAGAATTTGAACAGAACGTGTATGGGGACAGCTGACTGGTTGGTGAGTGACATGGGTGTCAGGCATGACTGTCCCCCCCCATGATGCAGACATCATGAGGGGCACATGCACGACTAACATCCTCCTGTCTTTTCCCTTCCAGGTGACTTCGCATATGCACTTGGACCCCATCTCATGACTCCATACCGGAATCCTGAAACCAGAGGAGAGAGAAAATACAATGAAGTACATGCGCGTACCCGTGCAGTGGTGGAACGCACCTTTGGCCTCCTGAAGTCCCGTTTCCGATGCCTGGATAAGTCTGGGGGTACCCTGTTGTATTCCCCAAACTTTGTGTGCCAGATCATCGGTGCATGTTGCATTCTGCACAACTTCGCCATGAGAAGAGGCCTGCAGATTGACCTACGAAATGACCTGACCCCCCAACCACACAACCCCCCCCAACCGAGGGTACCCCGTCTTCTGAGGGAAGAGCAGTCAGGAGATGCCTCACATAAGGCTTATTTTCACATTAAACACACACATTCATCATGGCACAATGAGAATGCACGCATGCACACCACTGTGGTCCCTAGCACACACACCCCACATCCCCATTAAATTGGATTAGACCAAAGTACACCGCACGGTACTTAGGAGCAGCAACGCCACGTCAAGGCTCCAATTATGTTGCTGTATATTAAAGAAAAAAAAATAATAAGACTCATATCATGAGTTTAAGAATAAAATAATAAGACTCATATCATGAGTATAAGAATAAAATAATAAGACTCATATCGAGTATAATAAGTAAATAATAGAACTGGCAATCATTTGCCCTGACATGGACTACGCCTAGTGCCAAGGCTCCTGACCCTCTGTTGCCTGGGGGCAGCCGCGGGTGGGGGGGTGGGTCATTGGGAGGAGGAACATCCCCCAGTCTCTCCCTGGCTGCCTGGCTTCCCTCCAAAGCCACGGCTATGTGTGTGAGGACCACATTTGTTTGAGCCCCCACCGCCTCAATGGCAGCTGTATTGGCCTGTATGGCCACTGCCAGGCTCCTCACCTCTGCCACAAGGCCTGAATTTGTGGCCTCCAGGTCACTCACGCAGGTCACTAATGCAGAGCTGTTTACACTGACCTCCTGCACACTTTCTATGATGGCGGCAGTGTAAGCAGCCTGGGTCTGCTCCAAGGAGGCCAGGCTGGCTGCCACCCGGTGCATGTCAGACGCAACACAACCAACATGGTGGGTCTGCTTGGCCTGGTCCCTCGACAAAGTGGCCTCGAAGGTCTCTGAATCACCCCTCGTCTTACTAGTAGCCTTCCTGGGTGCAGGTGTGGCTTGGGGCCGACTGTACGGGGATGCCCTTGAGGGTACTTCCCTTATGGAGGAGGAGGAGGGGCTTTCAGAAATAGTGGATGCCCTTGGGGGGCTTCCCAAAATAGTGGAGGCCCTTGGGGGGCTTCCCAAAATTGTGGAGGCCCTTTGGGGGCTTCCAGAAATAGTGGAGGCCCTTGGGGGGCTATCCCCTATGGAGGTGGAGGTATGGGAGGGTCCTGGGATGGTGGTCTCGTCCCCCAGGTAAATTCCATCCTCAAGGTCTCCGTGCTCCTCCTCTACTTCCTCTAAAGGAGAGATATGGACACTGTCCTCATGGGATGTGGTTGGTCGCCCAGCAGCCGAGGATGGGCCCGCTTCATCCAGCACATCTGTGGATGACACAAAACATTCACATGTTGGTGGACCCACACACTTGTCACATGTACCCTTCCCCCCCCCACACACATGCTACACACCAGATAAGAGATAAAACACACTCAACTGTCCTCAAGGGCTGATCAACAGACTCAAATCCCTCCAGGCCCTCCACCTGCTCCCTCTCCAAGCACCTGGCTATGACCTGCTCATCAGGTGTCAGTGTGATATTCAGGGCTGGTCCACCTCCGGTGCCCCTTCTGTGCCTCCTCATCTTGGCCACCTTCTCCTTCACGAGACGCCGCAGGTCGTTTATTTTATTGGCGATCTTTTCAGGGGTCCGTTCCGCATGGCCAAGGGCACTGACCTGCGTGGCAATCTCTGCCAATATCTCCTCCTTACGGACCTTGCTGGTCGTGCCACTCTCCGATCCGTGGAGGTACTTGTTGTACCTTGACATGGCATCAATTATTAGAGCCTTCTCCTCTTTTGAAATTTTTTTAAGCCTCCTTTCCTTAGGCACTGCTTCAGACATTTTTAACAAATAACAAGACAAAAGTAGCCACACCAAACCAACCAAAACTGCTGGTGTAATTTTGCGCTCGACGGGCGCATGTCTGGGCGTATTTATACCCTGGGGCGTAAACGGTGGGCCAGCTTATCTCGGGGGATACGATAGGCGTAGTTGTGCGCATGCGCAGAGGGATGCAGGACATGCTATCACGTGATGGCACATGCGCCGTTCGTTAGGCCCTTCAATTGCATGGGGTCACGCTTCATTTAAATGGATCACGCCCACTTCTTTCCCACTTTGAATTACGTTGGGTTACGCCGTCTAATTTAAGTTATGCTGGCTCAACGTAGTGCGCATTTGCTTCCAGAATATGCTGCTTGCCTCTCGAAATTTCGTCGGCGTAGTGCATCTTCGATGCGTTACGCCTGCATAAAGATGCGCCGAGGTACGTGAATCTAGCCCGATGTGTATGTCAATCTATGTCACCACAATTTTCGATACAAAGATTTCTTTGCAAAAGAAATCTAATGACTGCAACCAACTATTAATTAGTGGTGACATAAAAAGTGAACATATTTTCAAAAAAAACATATATTTTGTAAATAAATAAAAAAATGTCCCAAATGAGAAAAGTCCCAAGAAAAAACAGATTTTTTTTTAAATATTTTTTTAAATGTCTCCAAATGCGTGTGTGCAGGGCCGCCATCAGGAATTATGGGGCCCCTTACACAGCTTCAGACATGGGCCCCCTGGAGCAGAGAACCGGGGGGGGGTGCTGCCGCCTGAAATTGAGAAGCGGGGGTAGGGGGGCTACCGCAAATTGAGAAGCGGGGGGGCCCTTTACAAAAAAAAGAAGAAATAAAGAAAAATATATATAAAAAAAGGGGGGTAGCCATCCGGGGGTCTTGGGGACCTCTGGGCCCTTTAATAAAAAGAAAAAAAAGAAATAAAAATCATATATAAAAAATATATATATATTTTTTTTAAAAAGGACCTCTGAGCCCTTTAAAAAAAAAAAAAAAAAGGAAACCTCTGGGCCCTTTAATAAAAAATAAATAAAAACAAATATATATAAAAAAATAAAATAAACATTTATATAAAAAAAAGGGGGAGTTTCCATCCGGGGCCCTGGGGACCTCTGGACACTTTAATAATAATAATAATATATATATATATATATATATATATATATAAAGATTTTTTTTTTATCCCTGGGGACCTCCGGACCTCTAAAAAAAAATATATATATATAAAAATAAATATATATATTTTTATAAAAAAGGCCACCCCGAGGCCTGGCCTTGTTGGCCTTGTGGGAAATCCGGCCCTGCGCATATATCTTACTCTAGCTAGATTGGCTAAATTTTCCCAAACCAGTCACCCGGTTGCTGGTGGTGTAACTCCCTCACTGCAAATTTTTTGCATATATTCTGGAATTGTGCGGCCATCCACGTGTTTTGGAGGGGGGTCACCGAGTGTATAGCGGAGGTAACAGCCATTCATATACAGACCACGGTAGAAGTATGTCTCTTGGGACTGGTCGATAATCTAGCCCCCAAAAGAGCGACTTGTACTTTGCTGACGATCCTAATTTACTATGCTAGGAAAATGATAGTGTTATCATGGAAAAGCCCAACCCTCCATCTGTACCAGCATTGAAGGCTGTGGCCAACAAGGCCGCCCCTCTCTACAAGGCTACATACACTAGCAGGGGCATACCACAGAACTTTGATAAAGTGTGGGGTAGTTGGGTAAATAGCGCAACTACAGTGTCGGATTGAGTGGCCACACATGGGGTGAATCTTCAGTGGGATCCAACATGTATTTAGGAATTGAATTGTAAGTAATAACTGCTTATTCTCAGCAAGGGAAGGTCAGGGGGTGTTTTTTCATGTATATCAGGGGTGTCCAAACTTTTTTCAAAGGGGGCCAGATTTGATGAAGTGAACATGTGTGAGGGTCGACTATTTTGCCTGCCATTTTTTGAAACATTAAAATTAAATGCAAATGAACTAATACACTGCCCAACAAGAATTATCTTGCCTTTGTGGCTGTGTGTAGTGAAGAGTCTAATGCCCCGTACACACCATCACTTTATGTGATGAAAAAAAAAAACATTTTCTGTGAAGTAAAAAACAAAGTTTTTGAAACTTCAATTTTCAAAAATGATGTTGCCTACACACCATCGTTTTCTCACAATGCTCTAGCAAAGCGAGGTTACGTTCACCACGTTTTCCATTGAAGCTCGCTTCATAACTAGCTTCTGGGCATGCGCGGGTGTAAAAACGTAGTTTTTTTGCTACACACGGTCAATTTCTGTGAAGTAAAAAACAACGTTTTGAAAAACGACACATAAAATTGAAGCATGCTTCAATTTTTTTTGTCGTTTTTCACAAGACATAAAACTACGTTTTCCCCCACACACGGTCATTTAAAGTGACGTTTTTAAAAACGTCGTTTTTTTTCATCACATAAAGTGATGGTGTGTACGCGGCATAAGGATGAGCTTGGGCGTGTTATTTGGATATACCGTATTTATCGGCGTATAACACACACAGGCATATAACACTCACCTTCACTTTAAGAGGGAAGTTTGAGGGAAAATATTTTTTTTTTAAATAATGAACTGTGAAGCAAAATAAGGGTCAGTGCCCATCAATGCAGCCTCACCATTGCCTGAATGCAGCCTCACCATTGCCTGAATGCAGCCTCACCATTGCCAGGAATGCAGCCTCAACATTGCCAGGAATGCAGCCTCACCATTGACATGAATGCAGCCTCACTATTGCCATCAGTGCAGCCTGATCAATGCCCATCTACAGCCTCGGAGGGGACAGGGAGGGGGGAGGGACCAACGGATTACATACAGAAGAATCTCCTGTTTACTTGGCGGCCTTCCTATTACAGAGGCCGCCAAGTAAATAGGAGATTGTCCTGTATGTTATCTGACAGCATTCGTCCCACCCCCCTCCCTGTCCCCTCTGAGGCTGCCAGAACAATAAATACGGTATATATCTTTTGTGGCCCCCCAACGAATCCCCGAGTGCCACACGGTGCTCTGGGATTCATTGGGGGCCACAAAAGATGTATATATATATCCAAATTACTAGTGGGGCCACATTAAACCAAAACGTGGGCCGCATTTGGCCCCCGGGCCGGACTTTGGACATGCCTGATGTATATGAATGACTAGTGTACATGATATGGCACAGGAAGAGGGCATGTTACAGCTTAAGACATATTTAACCTCTCATTGCACGGCTGTCGCAGATAAAAGAAGGTCTTATCATTTTCAGGACTATATCACTGGGTGAGGGTTTGGTGGTAGGAGTATGGAGCCAATGTTGAAGATATGTACATTTTTCTTTTTGTATGTGGCCCATTGGGCCTTGTGGTTATGGTTTGTATACTTGTTATGGAAAAAGCGATAAATAACAATTAAAATAATTAAAATCATCAATAAAGTCCTAAAATGACTCACCAGAGGATGTGGCTGGTCATATTGTAAACCAGCAATACTGCTGTGTTTGTATAATTAGGAAGATCCACTTTCCACTCTGTTGATTTTCAATGTATCCACCCATCAGTTTCTATCCCGTATTAAACAGCAGATAATAATGGGGAAGAAGTAAGAGAAATCTCCATAGTGTAATCTAATTTTTTTAAAGGTTTTATGTGTTTAAAACTTAGTAAAATGCACTCAAATTTTTTGAGTGTCAGCCTGACACTAGGGAACAATTGCATGTTTTTACAATATATCTCTCTGCTCCTGGCTATACTCCAAAGCCGCAAGCCTTATCTTTAGAAGAGCTTGATGGTGTCAACGTCCTTAGCCCCACTCTACTAGTTTTGTTGTGTAACGTCCTCACGGAGCGGCATGCACAGAATGCCTTGCATTTTTCTCAACAAATGCAGGGTGTCCTCTGATTGGACGAGTTCGAGAGGTGAGGCAGTGATGTCATGATCTCCACCTCGCCCAATCAGGGAACTCTTTACATTCATTGAAAAAAATGCAAGGTATTCTGTGAATGCTGCCCATGCTGAGCAAGCAATCCCTGTGGTTAACATGGAGCAGGGCAGCTGCTTAGCACAGGACTTGGAAGACAGCAGTGATCACTGTAGGAGCGCTGACCACTACAGTAATTCTCTGCTTCCAGACCAAGGAGGTCACTTGGCACTGAACCCAGAAGATGGCGACTACTACGGTGATTCTTCACCTCCACAACTGTCCCACGGGTATGACATATGCATACTTATGTTGATCCAAACTGGAGAAATGTAACTGTAGCACCCTCCAGCTACGTGTGCTAGTGTTAGTTGTGGTGTAGGTAAATTTTAGCGTGGCTGAGAGCCAGGCTGGGTTGAATCTGGGTCAGGGACTCATGGAGGCTGGATGACTCACCAGGCAGGACCTCTGGTACATCACCCTACTTGCTGAAACCTTGGAGAAGCTTCCAGAAGAATGGGAGGGCCCCAGCCAGTCCCATGCAAATGGTATGGCAGGGGGTAGCCTCTTAAATACTCAGAGTCAGGCCAGCAGGGGCAATAGAGTTTGGGTGGAATCTGGAGATGGAGTGCTGAGTAGGCTGTCAGTAGTTCTAGAGGGTAACCCCCTAGTCTAGGGGGGTTACCTCGGGTCTGGGGCTCGGGTGCTGAAGGGATCCTCTTACAACACACAGAAGAGTCCTGTCTAGAGCCAAGAGTGAGGACAGCAGGAGCCAGCGAGCATGTCTGGTGAGTGTGCAGTCTGAAAGCACTATGGGATGTAGCCATGAGGGCCAGTGAAAGGGGCTGCTGCAGCCAGGCGGGCTGGCAGGGCCTTGAAGGGGTGGTGCTGGGATCAGTGACCACGGGAGGAAGTGCAGTGAAAGTGCTAGTGGTGTCAACTTATCGTTCTCAAGTATAGGGGCCTGCAGTCCCTGCCTGCAAAGGGCCTTTGCTAAAGACTTTTCTAAGGTGACACCACAGTGGATCTGCAAACAAGATTGAGCAGGAGAAAGGAAAAGAGTGTATAAAGACTGTGGCCCAGATTCTTAGAGGACCGGCCGGTCGTATCTATGCGCCTGATTCTTAGAATCAGTTACGCATGGATATCTGTTAGATCCGACAGGCGTAAGTCTCTTACGCCGTCGGATCGTAACTGCATTTTTAGGCTGACCGCTAGGTGGAGCTTCCGTTGAATTCCGCGTCGAGTATGCAAATTAGGTCGATATGCGAATTCCCGAACGTACGCCCGGCCGACGTAATAAAGTTACGCCGTTTACGTTAGGCTTTTCCCGGCGTATAGTTGCCCCTGCTATATGGTGGCGTAAGTGCGGCGTAACAATGTTAAGTATGGCCGTCGTTCCCGCGTCAAAATTTGAAAAAGTTACGTCGTTTGCGTAAGTCGTCCGTGAATGGGGCTGGACGTCATTTACGTTCTTGTCGAAACCAATGACATCCTTGCGGCGTACTTTGGAGCAATGCACACTGGGAAATTCCACGGACGGCGCATGACGTCGGGTCACAGTACATTTACATAAAACACGCCCCCCTGATCCAAATTTAAATTAGGCAGGTTTACGCCGGACGATTTACGCTACGCCGCCGCAACTTACGGAGCAAGTGCTTTGAGAATACAGCACTTGCCCGTCTAAGTTGCGGCGGCGTAACGTAAATCAGATACGTTACGCCGCCGCAGAGATACGCCATTCTACGAGAATCTGGCCCTGTGTATATAGTTGTCCCTAAATAAGTTTGATCCAGTCAAGTGGGCATTCCATAATCATCCCATCCCCATCCAAGTTTATTACCCCCTAAATAAAACACAAAAAAAAGTTGCTGGACTGTTTCCTGTCTGACGTGTGCCTGTGGAAATTCTGTGTGCCTGGCTGTGCAGGGTGGGGGATCCCTATTCACCAGCAGCTCCTATTGGGGATGCGCTACATAACTATACAAAAAATCCATATCTGGGACTCTTTAAAAAAATTGCCAAGAATGGTCAAATTCCATCAAAGTTTAGAAAGTTTCCCAAGGTATGTCTGACACGCTAGGTGGATCAATAGCATGGCAATACAGAGATTTTCTTTGACATCATGTTAATCCTATCAGTGTCCATATTTACACACCTATTTTGTACATATACCTCCCAAAGTGACATTCTTGGCTGTGCTGGTGGGACCTGTTTAGAAGCCGCATTACTCAGAGAGGTTTCACAGGCAAGACCGGACTGCTAGACGACTGAAATGTACTAAAGGTGGAATGTTAATGGCCCTCTTTTTTTTTTCTACTATTCTCTATCTAATTTGTATGACTCTTTCAAATATTGAAAAGACACTGCAGTAATGCTGTAAGAGATACATGTGATGTCCTCAGCCTGTTGCAGGACACCCTGAGGATTCAGGTGACACATCAGCATTTTACTGCAAAGAAATTTTCCTCTTTGTTGCTGCATTTCTTTCTTTAAAGAGACCCTGTCAACTGATTTAAAAATGAAAATAAAAAAGGAGGCACTGCAAAAGAAATCTAGTTATATGTACCTGTTGTTGAATCTACGCGGTCTTGCTGTAATGCCATTAGGAGAGTTTTTTTTTAGCATCTGACATATTTCCATTTAAGAAGCCTACATCCTTCGCCACATGCCGTGGTACCACCTGCCGGCTGATATTGTGGGCTGCGGCAAGGGGTCAGGCATCTAATAAAATAAGTGGTTCTGTGGATAGTTGATTACATTAAATATTTCTTATATTACAGGCATTTACACTAAACAGGCATAACTTTATGACCACCCAACTAATATTGCGTAGGTAGTTAGGTACCCCATTTGCCACCAAAACACCCTTGACCCGTCAAGGCTTGGATGTTGTTGTTTTTTTTTTTTTAATAAAGTACTTGTCAAAAACTGTGGGCCAGATCCACAAATAGCGGGCGTAACTTAACTTTTCCCATTTAAGTTACACTGCCACAAATTGTCCAAGTTAGTGCCCGATCCACAAAGCACTTACCTGGAAATTTGCAGCGGTGTAACTTAAATCTGTCCGGCGCAAGGCGGGCCAAATAGAATGGGGCGAGTCCCATTTAAATTAGGCGCTCTCCCGCGCCGGACGTACTGCGCATGCTCCGTCGGGTAAATTACCCGACGTGCATTGCGCTAACTGACGTCGCACCGACGTCATTTGCTTAGACGTTAACGTAAATGGCGTCCAGCGCCATTCACGGACGTATTACGCAAATGACGTGGATGTTTAAATTTCGACGCGGGAACGACGGCCATACTTAACATGGCTTAGGAGAACTAGGGCTCAGCCCTAGTTTTACGTGGCGTAACCCGACGGAAACTACGTAGATTTAGATCGACGGGCCGTTAGGGACGTTCGGGGGTCGCCGTAAGTCTTCATTTGCATATTCTACGCCGGCCGCAATGGCCTCGCCACCTAGAATTGCATCCTTAAGATCCGACAGTGTAATTCAATTACACCTGTCGGATCTTAGGGCTAGCTATGCGTAACTGATTCTATGAATCAGTCACATAGTTAGAAACAGAGATACGACGGCGTATCAGTAGATACGCCGTCGTATCTCGTTTGTGGATCTGGCCCTGTGTTTGTGTTTTTAGTAACTTTTTGAGCACTTTTTAGTGAATGAGTAGAGGTACAATGTACCCCTACGTATTCACATGGGGGGTGGGATATAGGGGCCCCCTTGTTCAGATTCTGATACACCCCCGCTTGCAGATCCCCACAACCACTGGGAAAGGCTTTTGGGGAAGAAGCCCTTGTCCCCTTCAACATGTTCCCCGTGCCCCAAAGACCCACCCCATGTTGAGGGCATGTGGCCTAGTATGGTTCCCTTGTCCCCCCCCCTTTTCTGCCCTACCAGGCTGTATGCTCGAATAAGGGTCTGGAATGGATTTTGGGGTGCCCCACACTATTAAAAAAAAATTGGCGTGGGGTTCCCCTTAAAATCCATATCAGACCCAAAGGATTTTTATATATTGACAATTTTGTTTGTAAGGACGCGCCGGACAGCTTGCTAGCCCACTCCCTAACAACCAGCCATTCTAATCGTTCAGAAATTTTAAAATTTCTCTAGCAACACAGAAGTCATCACACCAGTGAATGCCTTCAGCATCACAGTGGTCATCTGACATCACACCAGTGAATGTTTTCAGCAGTGGAATGGCCATTACACCAGTGAACACCTTCAGCGGTGTAGCGGTCATCACACCAGTGTATATCTTCTGCAGCAACCACCATCATCAGCACAGCTCAGCAGGACTACCGTTACATCTTTCCAGCAACCACCATCATCAGCACAGCTCAGCAGGACTACCGTTACATCTTTCCAGCAACCACCATCATCAGCACAGCTCAGCAGGACTACCGTTACATCTTTCCAGCAACCACCATCATCAGCACAGCTCAGCAGGACTACCGTTACATCTGAGGCTTGGTAAAAGTTCTGTGTGCCAAGTTATATCACATCTCTCTGAGAGCAAGCCCAGCTATACTATTAGTATTCTGAGAGCAGAACTCCCCCCCAGTGGAATGCTATACATTCTTCATAAATATCTAGCAGAATCATCAGCATTATCGCTCGGTTCCTCCAAAAAAATATTAGGGCCCCAACATTGCCGGCAGAAGATGTAAAATTCCCCGAAGAACATTAGGGTACTGTCATTCCTCAGAATTAATATCCTCCTTTCCCTACTCTTTCTTAATTAAAGCCTACGCCAAGCATATACCTGGGTTCTCTGTGGCAGCATGGCCTTCTGATCCAGTAATTTTCTATTCCAGCTGACATAGTTGAGCATCAGGGAAATTATTAGAGCTATGCTGAATCCAGTAAGCTAGTTAATTTTATGCCAGTTATGTTATGGTTACCCTTTATAGCTGTTTGTCCACCTGTCTACAGCTGTCGATATGCCTGATTGTTGACATTGTCATTAAGTTGAGTTGTGTCAATACAGCAGAATTTCATTTTATTACTTTGCCTAATGCTTTTTTATTTTTTGCTGAAGGGTGGTTGAGATAAACTCCTTGGTGTGGCTGCAAGATGCATTTCTAAACCTGCAAGGGTTGATTTCCTGAAGGCAAATAGACTGTGCTCTTTGCAAACTGCAGTTGCCAATACAGAGGTCCAATACTATTCAGCGGCTCCTACGGGGGTAGTACTAAATTCCCATCCTGCATCCTGCTGCCATCTCTTCCCCGGTTAAGTGACCATTACATGATGTAAAATAAAAGTGATTAATCAGACCAGACCACCTACCTCCATTGCTTCATGGTCCAGTTCTGATGCTCATGTGCCCAGTATAGGCATTTTATGCTGTGGACACAGGTCAGCATGGGCATGGGCACCCTGACCAGTCTGTAGCTAAGCATACACAACCAACCATGATGCACTGTGCACACCTTTCTATGAGAACCAGCATTCACTTGTTCAACTATTTGAGTTACAGTAGCTATCCTATTGGATCGGACTACAACAACCAACCTTCGCTCCACATTTGCATCAATGAACCTTGGCCACCAACGACCCTGATGCTGGTTTGTCAGTTTTCCTTCCTTACACCATGTTTGGTAGGCCCTGACCACTGCAGACCAGGAACATCCCACAAGAGCTGCAGTTTTGGAGTTGCTCTGACCCAGTCATGTAGCCATTACAATTTGGCCCTTGTCAAGTTCGTATAAAGTCTAAGGTCCCTATCTTACATGCATACTTACACTAAGGTGACCAGATTTTTTTAATTAAATCCGGGGACATATTTTTTCTTTACTAGTAATGGCAACAATCAGCGACTCTCTGCCTGTCGCCGCCCGCCTCACAGCCTCTCATGTCTTACTCTTCGGGCCCCGGCTACTACTGGATGGGGAGCGGAGGAAGATCACTCCGCCAGGGAAGGCAAGGAGATAGGCAGGTGGCTGGCCAGGACTTGAGCCAAGGCAGAAGAACATGCGAGCGGAGCTGAATGGGCATGCGCCCGAAACTGAAGAAACATTCCCTCCACTCCGACCAGCACATGATCATCAGAAAGGGGCACAGATAATGGGAAAAATACAACCCCCTATGCTAGTAGGCACTGCGGAGCGGGGGGGGGGGGTTTAATTCTAATTTTTTTATTTTAATTCTGCACTGACTGTCTTTGAAATTGCCCCAGCCCCTTATTAAATCCAATCTGGGGACAAAACCAGGGACAGACTTGGTCCGGGGACAGTGTCCTCAATCAGGGGACTGTCCCCTGAAACTGGGGATGTGTGGTCACCCTAACTTACACGCTCACACCTACTAGGGCTAATTTGTACAAGAATCAGTAACCCTACCAGCATATTTCGTAAAACCCCCGGCGGAATTCAAATTCCGCGGCTAGGGGGAGTGTACTATTTAAATCAGGCGCGTCCCCACGCCGATTTAAATGAGCATGCGCCGTCCGCGAAATTTCCTGGCGTGCATTGCTCCCACTGACGTCGCTATGACGTCAGTGGTTTCGGCGTGAGCGTGAGCGCGGGCATCTGAATCGGCGTACGCAAACGATGTAAAAAAAATTCAAAATCGACGCGGGAACGGCGGCTATACTTAACATTGGCTGCGCCTCATAGAAGCAGGGGTAAGTATAAGCCGGGAAAACTGCTACGGAAACGTTGTAACAACACTGCGTCGGGTCCGCGTATGTTCGTGAATTTGCGTATCTCGCTGATTTACATATTTCTCAGCGTAAATCAGCGAGAACGCCCCCCGCGCCATTTTTAAATTGCAGGTAAGATCCGACGGTGTAACACAGTTACACCTGTCGGATCTTAGGCATATCTATGCGTAACTGATTCTATGAATCAGGCGCATAGATACGACCGGCCTAACTCAGAGATACGATGGTGTATCAGGAGATACACCATCGTATCTCTCTCTGAATCTGGCCCATTGAGGATAAACCACTGCTAACCACCAAGCCACGGTGCCGCCTAACTATTTAAAGGATTATCATTATACATACACTATACTACCAAAAGTATTGGGACGCCTGCCTTTACACGCACATGAACTTTAAAGTGGAGTTCCAGGCTTTTTATGTTTATTAAAAGTCAGCAGCTACAAAAAGTGTAGCTGCTGACTTTAAATAAACAGACACTTACCTGTTCTGCAGTCCAGCAATGTGGCCACCCAGAGCGTCGCTCCTCTCCGCCAGCGCCTCCATCGGCACTCTAGGCACCCGGCCGTGACAACTTTCGGCTTCACGGCCAGGCACGCACTGCGCAAGCCACCAGTCTGCTGCGCTCCAGGAGTGGACAGGCGATCTGGGACCTGTCACGTGGTCCAGGAGATCACCTAGAGGGATCACCGAGAGGCAAGTGCTGTATTCACAAAGCACTTGCGTCCTAAGTTACGGCGGCGTAGCGTAAATCAGCCGGCATAAGCGCGCGTAATTCAAAGTAGGCAGGTCGTGGGCGTGTTGTATTTAAATTAAGCGTGACCCCATGTAGATGCATGGCCGAACGAACGGCGTATGCGCACGCATGCTCAGTATCACGTCGTAGTTACACCCAAAGATACGCCGGCTCAATGCCTGTGACGTGAACGTAACCTACGCACAGCCCCATTCACGTACGACTTACGTAAACGACGTAAAAAGATATGCTTGTTCCGACGTCCATACCTTGCATGGGCTGCGGCACCTAGAGACCAGCTTTATCTTTACGCCGGCATATGTCTTACGTAAACGGCGTAACTAATTGCGACGGGCTTACGTACGTTCGTGAATTGGCGTATCTTGCTCATTTACATATTCGACGTGGAAATCAACGGAAGCGCCACCTAGCGGCCAGCGTAAATATGCACCCCAAGATACGACGGCGTAGGAGACTTACGCCGCTCGTATCTTGGCCAAATCTATGCGTAACTGATTCTATGAACCAGGTGCATAGATACGACGGCGGCCATTCGGGCTTATGACGGGGTATCTGGACGCCGTCGTAAGTTTTTGAGAATCTGGGCCATTAATTTTAGCCCAAAAATGTTTTTCCTTTACAACTCCTTAAGGCCGGAATCACACTAGTGCGGCGCAAATTTCAGCTCTCTTATCTCTGCAGAGAGATAAGAGAAGTGTTCAGCAGATTAGCAACGTTTTAGATGCGAATTTGGAGACCTGGGAGAAGTTCCGGGTGAGAGGAAAGGGGGGGAAGTGTATTGAGCTGAATGAGAGAAATTCCTGAAGAGAACTGAACACATCTGTGAATCAGCTGCGTACCCATAGAAGATAATGGGCTTGAATTCGCACCTGAGCCGCACCGCAATGCCAAAAAGACGCACACGGTTTTACTGCAATGCGCAGTGCGAATGCATCGCACATATGTGAACCAGCCTCATTGAAAACAAGGTATTTAGAAATGTTCTGCGTATTGGATGCGGTTTAAGCCGCACTCAATTCGCATAGGTGTGAACCTGGCCTCACAGCTGCAATAAGCAAAGCTCATACTTCCTGGTGAATGGAAAGCTCTAGCTCTGACTCAGCAGGGAATGCATCGGACCTCTGCAGAGAGACCACTGTTTACCCACAGGTTATGGATCCTTCTCTGTAGCATACTAGCTAGGGGCAGACTTTTCTACTCATGCTGTGGTCACTTTCTAAAAAAAAAAAAAAAAAGAAGAACTGTATGGCACACCTCTTGTTTCAACACACCTGGAATGTATTTAGATGATTTACACTTAACCTGGACTTTAGACTCTATGCAGAGAGATCTCTGAGATGCACGAGTTCCCACACGTGTTCCTGCATCACACAAGATCATGTGTGCTGAATTATGTCCTATTGGTATCCAAATGCACCAAGTCATCGCATGCATATTGTGCTGAACCACGGTTATTACCATGTGTTGGGAGGCAATGCGATTTAAAAAAAAGCGTAATGCCCTTTTTTGGTGCGATTTTAAATGCAGGCAGTCCATACACATGAATGGGCTGCCCCAGTGCCGGGACAAGGTCATCTAGAGCCTAGGGTGAACATGCCAAATTGTGCCAACCCCCAAGATGTATGAGCATTATGTGTCACCTCCACCCAAAAAAATCAACCACTAATCTGCATGCTCACCCCTATACGTGTCCAAATCCACCCCCTGCTAAAATTCCCCCAGCACAAATCTTGCGCCCTTCCCAGCTCAAATCCTCTCTCTCTCTCCATATACTACCCCCCCCCCCCCAAAAAAGTCACACACCTAGCACAAATCCTCTCCACACCCCCCCTTACACTTAAAAATCCCCCCATCCTAGCACAATGCCCACCCACAAATTCCCCTTCCAAACACAACTCCCCCACTCCAAATCCCATCCCCTTCTTCCAGCACAAACCCCCCCCCCCCCAATTCCCCATCCAAGCACAAATCCCCCCACAATTTTCCCCTCCAAGCACAAATCTTCTCCCCCTACTCCAAATCCTCCTCTACCAGCACAAATTCTCCTCCCCCATCTTAACACACCCCCCCCCCCCACAAATTTCCCCTCCAAGCATAAATCCCCCCTCCTCCCCCTTAAAAAAACACATTCCAGCACAAATCCTCTCCACACCCCCCCTTACACTTAAAAATCCCCCCTTCCAACACAAATTGCCCTCCCCTAATCCCCCATCCAAGCACAATGCCCACCCACAAATTCCCCTTCCAAACACAACTCCCCCACTCCAAATCCCATCACCTTCTTCCAGCACAACCCCCCCCCCCCCCACAATTCCCCATCCAAGCACAAATCCCCCCACAATTTTCCCCTCCAAGCACAAATCTTCTCCCCCCTACTCCAAATCCTCCTCTACCAGCACAAATTCTCCTCCCCCATCTTAGCACAACCCCCCCCACAAATTTCCCCTCCAAGCATAAATCCCCCCTCCTCCGCCATTAAAAAAAACCCTTCCAGCACAAATTCCCCTCCCCACCCCAGCACAAATCTCCCCTACAAATTCCCCCTCCTAGCACAAATACCCCCCAATCACCCCTACTAGCATAAATCCCCCCTCCCCCCAAAAAATATTTCCCCTCTACTTTATTACTTTCAAAGTGCAAATCTCCCCTCCTAGAACAAGTCCTCTTCCCTCCTCCTAACACAAATCCCCCCAAATCACCACTCCTAGCACACACCCCCAAATTTGCTCTTCTTGAACAACTCTTACCCCTTGTTGCCCCTCAATTTCCCCTTCTCAACACAAACCCCCCATCTTCTTGTGGTGCCCCCACACCTCAATTGATACCACAATGCCCAGGGCAGCCACCCAACATGTATTGATCTGATTGGTAATTGATTTATTTATTAGCTGTTATGGGTTACTGCACCACCTTTATTTGTGTGTTCTAAGCTCAGTAACCGCATGGGAACCACGTCTGTCCCACCTCCCATAATCCCCTGTCATAAATACTCCGTAACCCACACAAACAGCCATGCTAGAAAATGCATGCCCACAACGTCCCCCAAAAGATTAACTTGCTTTACAGGGCTTATTGGGATTCTTTGCATTCTTTAAATCTGAGGACTTTGAACTCTTTAGTCACAATGTAGATTTTTTTCAGCTGGCATCTAGGAGGTGACGAGAGGTGACACAAATGAGTTGGGTTAATATCTAGGTTATGCTTTGCATGGTGTAGTAGAAAAAAAAGCATTAGGGCCATTTTTACCACTAAACATTAGTTGTATTTCAACCACTTGCCGACCGGCTCACGCCGATATAGTGGCATGTTCCCGCGAAACCCTGTACGGGTAAGTCTTCCCCTTTGAGAGCCACAGGAGGCGCGCACGCCCGTGGCACGGCGAGGGACCCGACGTGCCGTCGGCCACCCGCCATTGCGGGAGCGAGCTAAAACGAGGATTTGTGTATGTAAACAGGGGAGAGGAGACATATTGTTTGTTCCTACTAAGTAGGAACAACGATATGTCTCCTCCCACAGTCACTCCTATCCCCTTACAGTTAGAACACGCCCAGGGAACACCCCTTAATTGCCCCCTAGTGTAAACCCCTTCCTTGCCAGTGACATTTACACAGTAATCAGTGCATTTTTATCGCTCTGATCACTGTATAAATGTCAATGGTCACAAAAATGTGTAAAAATTGTCCTATCTGTCCACTAAAAATCACAGATCATCGCCGTTACTAGTAAAAAAAAAAATTATAATAATAAAAATGCCATAAATCTTTCCCATAGTTTGTAGACACTATGGGGCAGATCCACGTACATCGGCGCATTGTTGCGTCTGGCGTAGCGTATCTCTGATACACTATGCTGCCGTAACTTACAGCGTATTTTCCTTATCCAGAAAGAATTTGCGCCGTAAGTTACGGCGGCGTAGTGTAACTTTGGCGGCGTAAGGGCGTGCAATTCAAATGGATGTGATGGGGGCGTGTTTTATGTAAATACGTCTTGACCTGACGTAAATGACGTTTTTTTTTTTACGGCGCATGCGCCGTCCGTGGGGGTATCCCAGTGTGCATGCTCGAAATTAACCCGCAACAAGCCGTGACGTTACGACGTGAACGTCATTCTACGCAAAGCCCTATTCGCGAACGACTTACGCAAATGACGTAAAAAAATCAAAATTCGACGCGGGAACGACGGCCATACTTAACATGGGATACGCCTCATATAGCAGGGGTAACTATACGCCGAAAAAAGCCTTACGGAAACGACGTAAAAAAATGCGCCGGCCGGACGTACGTTCGTGGATTGCCGTATCTAGCTAATTTGCATACTCGACGCGGAAATCGACGGAAACGCCACCTAGCGGCCAGCGTAAATATGCACCTAAGATCCGACGGCATACTAAGACGTACGCCAGTCGGATCTAGCACAGCTTCAGGCGTATCTTGTTTTGTGGATACAAAACAAAGATACGCCGGAGCAAACTAGAAGTTACGCAGCGTATCAATAGATACGCCAGCGTAACTTCTTTGTGGATCTGCCCCTATAACTTTTGCGCAAACCCTTCTATATACGCTTATTGCGATTTTTTTTACCAAAAATATGTAGAATATATACTGGCCTAAACTGATGAAGAAATTTGTTTTTAAAAATGTTGGGGATATTTATAATGGCAAAAAAATATAAAAATATTGTTTTTTTTTTCAAAATGTTTTCGTTTAATAGCGCAAAAAATAAAGGTGATCAAATACCACCAAAAGAAAGCTCTACTTGTGGGAAAAAAAGGACTTCAATTTTGTTTGGGTACACCGTCGCACGACCGCGCAATTGTCAGTTAAACTGATGCAGTGCCATATCACAAAAAATGGCCTGGTCATTAGGCAGCCAAATCTTCAGGTCTGTAAGCGGTCAAGCTGCACCTATGATAAGTTATGAACATTGTGAGGCACAATCCTAGGTAGGTGCTAGAAGAGAGTATAGTTTTTGGGTCTTTCTAATTACCAGGAAGGCTGCCAGGTAAATTTGGAAGCTCTCTGCCTACCAGGTAACAGGGATCCATCAATAGGGCCTGCTCATGGTGCTCATGCTGTCTGAATGATTCACACTGGTCCATTAGGAGGGCATATTGGACAGTAATAGGAAACCTAACAAATGAGAGTTACAGCACTGGCCATTGGCAGAGGAAAGTGCCTCAGTGCATGCTGGGTGACTGTATACTGTATATTCTAAGGGAACATGTGCTCGGGGTCTTCGGCTGGATAGTGGGCACTACCCTGGCCACCAACTAATAGGGGGACACAACCCTACCCACCAAAAGAGGGTCACTACCCTGACCACCAACTAAAAAGCAGATACTAACCTAACCACCAAAAGAGGGGCACTACCCTGGTCACCAACTAAAAATGGGGCACTACCCCAACCACCAAAAGAGGGGCAATACCCTGGCCACCAACTAAAAGATAACACTGAACACCAAATAAAAGATATGCTGAAAGGGGGGCACTACTGGCATTTACTGTGTTATGTATATTCATGCATTTATGATAGTTTTGCCATGTGTGCATCTATACTATGTATTATTACTCCATACATGATCTGTACCATTTTAATGTATTTATATTTATTTGTATATCATTAAAACACATTTTTATCTTAACCAATCAATAGCCTCATTCAAAGTCCCAATTCCCTTCCTTTTATCTACGACAAAAATACACTACGCTTTCCTCCAACTAAAATAGGGGGCAGTACCCTGACCACCAACTAAAAGGCAGACACTACCCTAACCACCAAAATAGGGGGCAGTACCCTGGCCACCAACTAAAAAGGGGACACTAGCCTAACCACCAAAATAGGGGGCAGTACCGTGGCCACCAACTAAAAGGCAGACACTACCCTAACCACCAAAATAGGGGGCAGTACCCTGGCCACCAACTAAAAAGGGGACACTACCCTAACCACCAAAATAGGGGCACTACCCTGGCCACCAACTAC
Source organism: Rana temporaria (assembly GCF_905171775.1). Taxonomy (NCBI): domain Eukaryota; kingdom Metazoa; phylum Chordata; class Amphibia; order Anura; family Ranidae; genus Rana; species Rana temporaria. The sequence continues at coordinate 36,470,019 of NC_053490.1, forward strand.
ACAGGGGACACTACCCTAATCACCGACAGAGGGGCACTACCCTGGCCACCAACTAAAAAGGGGACACTACCCTAACCACCAAAAGAGGGGCACTATCCTGACCACCAACTAAAAAGCAGACACTACCCTAACCAGCCAAAGAGGGGCACTACCCTGGCCACCAACTAAAAAATGCGACACTACCCTAACCACCAAAAGAGGGGCACTACCCTGGCCACCAACTAAAAAATGCGACACTACCCTAACCACCAAAAGAGGGGCACTACCCTGGCCACCAACTAAAAAAGGCGATACTACCCTAACCACCAAAAGAGGGGCACTACCCTGGCCACCAACTACAAAAGGGGACACTACCCTAACCACCAAACGAGGGGCACTACCCTGACCACCAACTAAAAAGCAGACACTACCCTTACCACCAAAAGAGGAGCACTACCCTTGCCACCAACTAAAAAAGCAGACAGTACCCTAACCACCAAAAGAGGGGCACTACCCTGACCACCAACTACAAAAGGGGACACTACCCTAACCACCAAAAGAGGGGCACTACCATGGCCACCAACTAAAAAGGGGACACTACCCTAACCACCAAAAGAGGGGCACTACCCTGACTACCAACTAAAAAGCAGACACTACCCTAAGCACCAAAAGAGGGGCACTACCCTGGCCACCAACTAAAAGATGACAAAACACTGAACACCAAGTAAAAGATATGCTGAAAGGGGGGGCACTACACTGCCCATCACCCTCAGCAGGGAGAACACTGAGCAGCGCAGTAGTGACATTACCAAATCTCACAGAAAATCGGGTGAGGCCAGCAGTGCCTAAGATCTCACACTGAAGACATCCCACTACGAGGCTACAGACACAGAAAAAAGATTGCAATTTCAGGTGGAATTCAAGAAAAATATTTTATGGTGGCTTAGGCACAACTAACATTACTAAGGGCCAGATTCACCAAAGAGATACGACGGCATGTCTCCTGATACGCCGTCGTATCTCTGTTTTAGGGCCATTCTAACTATGCGACTGATTCATAGAATCAGTTACGCATAGCTAGCCCTAAGATCCGACAGGTGTAATTGAATTACACCGTCGGATCCTAGGATGCAATACTTCGGCCACCGCTGGGGGGATTTTGCGTCGTAAACCAGCGTCGGGTATGCAAATTAGCAGTTACGGCGATCCACAAAGGTTTTTCCCATCGTTACGTCGTCGCAAGTTTTAGATTCCCGTCGCAAAGATAGGGCTGCTATTAACATGGTGTAAAATTACTCCACCATGTTTTCCCGGCGTAAGTACGTTACGCACGTCGCGATTCTCAACACGTCGGCGCGTCGTAATTTCGCGCAAAGCACGTCGCTCCCGCGCCTAATTTAAATGGTACCCGCCCCATTTGAATTGGGCCGCCTTACGCCAGACGTGTTTACGATACACCGCCGCAAGTTTACAGGTAAGTGCTTGGTGGATCGGGCACTAACACTGAAAACTTGCGGCGGTGTATCGTAAACGGGTTGCGTTACGCTGCGCCGCAGGTACCAGAATCTGGCCCTAAATGTCTCCTATAAGACAGCAAATCTTAGTGTTTTGATTTCACGTTGACAATACAATAACAGATATACTGTATGCAGAGAGCAGGCACAGAAAATGTGAAAATCATATAAAAACTGTTTTAGGGTTACAGTGCAATAATAACACAGAGTATGTGTTCACTGTAAATACACGATACATTCCTGGTGCCCTTGCATCCCCCTGAGCGCTTTTGGTATTTTCTGCTTGTGATTTGCCTCTGAAGATCCGAACCCTCATTTCTCACGCTCTGGAATTTAGTCTTCTGGCCTCTCACAGGCTGATGATAATTAAATGGTGTCTGTAATAGCTGTGCACTTTTGTAGCCCGAGCTGCAGGCAATAGTCCCTAGTTTTGTAAACTTGTCCCTGGAAATATTTAGCTCTGGATATTTTCCTGATCTTGAGAATTCTAGTATAACTATGGGCAATATAAAAAAATGACATAGAAAATGCAGCCTGTAATTACCATAGTTACATAGTAGGTGAGGTTGAAAAAAGACACAAGTCCATCAAGTCCAATCTATGCCAACATGGCAATTATTATTCTAGGTATACCAGAAGTTTTTTTTTTTGTTTTTTTTTTAACTGTTGATTCAGAGAGCAATTGCGCCTGCGTAACCATAGTTACGCAGCGCAAATGCTTACTTGCGCCGGCGTAACGAATGCTCCTGATTCAGGAACCTCGTTACGCTGACTGCAGCCTAAGGCCCCATACACACGATAGAATTTATCCGCGGATACGGTCCAGCGGACCGTTTCCACGGATAAATCCTCTCGAGGATTTCCGCGGATTTCTATGCGATGGCGTGTACACACCATCGCATTGAAATCCGCGCCGAAATCCTCTGGCGATGACGTGTCGCGCCGTCGCCGCGATTATGACGCGGCGACGTGCGCGACGCTGTCATATAAGGAATTCCACGCATGCGTCGAATCATTACGACGCATGCGGGGGATCCCTTCGGACGGATGGATCCGGTGAGTCTATACAGACGAGCGGATCCATCCGTTGGGATGGACTCCAGCAGATGGATTTGTTCTGCATGTCAGCGAATATTCGATCTGCTGGAATCCATCCCAGGGGAGAAATATCCGCGGAAAAAGATCCGCTGGCGTGTACACACCATAGGATCTATCCGCTGAAACCCATTCGCTGGGATTTATCTGCGGATGGATTCTATGGTGTGTACGGGGCCTTAGATATGCATGGCATAAGGCTCTTATGCCCGCATATCTTAGGCTGCATTCTTGCGATGGCCGCTAGGTGGCGTTCCCGTTGTGCTCAGCGTATAGTATGCATATTGCATACTAACGCCGATTCACAACATTACGCGAGCCCTGCGTACGCAGTTTATGTCGTTTGCGTACGGCGGTTTTCGCGTAAGGCTGCCCCTGCTATTAGCAGGGGCAGCCAATGTTACGTATACCCGTCGTTCACGCGTCGCGAAATTTGAACTTTACGTAGTTTGCGTAAGTGAATCGTGAATGGCGCTGGACGCCATTCACGTTCACTTTGAAGCAAATGACGTCCTTGCGACGTCATTTGCCGCAATGCACGTCGGGAAAGTTTCCAGACGGAGCATGCGCTCTACGATCGGCACGGGAACGCGCCTAATTTAAATGATTCCCGCCCCCTACGGGATCATTTAAATTGCGCGCGCTTACACCGGGCATTTTGCCGGAGCGCCCATGCAATTTACGGAGCTACTGCTCCGTGAATCGCGGGTTGCGCAGAAAATTTGTGGGGGCGCAGGGCAAAAATGTTGCCCTGCGCCTCCGTAAAAAATGCGCAAAGGTACCTGAATCTACTGCTTGTAATATGAAACAGCGGCGTTGTCACCCTTAGATGGACATGTCATTTAGATGGTAAAAGATAAACAAATTCAAATTTCACAGCACTGCTATGTGTGAAATGGAAAGTCATTCAATACTATAGTAATTCACATGCCACGGGTACAACACGAGGATAAATACTCAAAAGGACATTGTCACTTACCTTGCTTAACCACTTGCCGACTGCTATAGCAGAGTGATGGCTACAGCGCGGCCGGCTAGTTCTGGGAGGCAGTCATATGACGGCCACCTGTGATCGGGCCCTCTGCAGCGCTCAGTGATCAGTGTCCTCCAGACATGGCTGATCAGAGATTGAGGTTAAGAGCCAATCAAAAGCTCTTTACCATGTGATCAGCTATGTCCAATCACAGCTGATCACAGTTCTAAACAGAAGCTGGCTATTGGCACTTCTATAGAGTGCCGATAACTGGCTTCTGTAAAAGGGACGTGCACACTGATAATCGGGGGAATGATTATAAGTGCAGTCCCAACAGTTCCCACCAGTGTTGCCAATCTGTGCCCATCAGTGCCCCCTCATCAGTGTCATCTATTAGCCCTATTAGTGCCCATCAGTACTACCTATCGCTGCCCATTAGTGCAGCCTCATCAGTGCCGCCGATCAGTGCTCACCAGTGCAGCCTATGAGTGCCGCAAAAAAAAGGGGGAGGGGGGAGCACTCACATTTGCCAACATAGCACAGGCTATCCCCTGGGGCACACAACGTTCGTACTATCTCTGGGTATCTCCTTTACTGGGATTCCACTGCTTGCTCGTTTATCCAGGCTGATATACATGGCTGTGGTATACGGGACATATATATTTGCCCTCACTACACCTCCTCCTGCCTGCCCCGGTATTAGTGTTCATTTGCTCAATACTAGTGCCTCTTGGATACATTTTCCATAAGTTTTTGGAACCTCGTCTAAATAAATGTGATTGACATACGCTTATGCGATTCAGGGTGCTGTTTGTCAACTTGGAGGGCCGACGTCCGTTTTGACAATGAGATATACATTTGTCCTACTACAAAATTTGTTCTGCTCGTCCTGAGGAAGCCCCAAAGGTGAAACGCGTAGACGATGCACAGAGGATATTTTCTACATCATATGTGTTATATGGTTTCTCTTTATTTAAGTTGTTTATGTAAAAAAAAAATGTATATTCTTGTAATAAAACTTTTTGTATTTTTGATATTCCCGCCTTGCCTCAAAAGTCTGTCCATTCAATTACTGCTATTTGAGTAATTTTTTTCATGCCTATCAGTGCTGCCTGTCAGTGCCCACCAGTGCAGCCTCATCAGTGCCACCTCATCAGTGCAGCATATCAGTGCCAACCAGTGCCGCCTCATCATTGCCCTTCAGTGCCGCCTCATCAGCGCACATCAGTGAAGGTGAAAAATTACCTGTTTGCAAAATTTTATAACAAACTATTAAAGTTTTTTTATCTCAAAATTTTCGGCCTTTATTTGTTTTTTTTTCGCAAACAAATAGAAAACTCAGCGCTGACTGAATACCACCAAACAAAAGCTCTATTTGTGTGCAAAAAAATGCAAAAACTTTAGTTTGGGTACAGTGTTGCATGACCGAGCAGTTGTCATTCGAAATGTGACAGCGCTGAAAGCTGAAAATTGGCCTGGGTAGGCAGGCGATAAAAGTGCCCGTTAGGCAAGTGGTTAAAGAATAACTGCTCTTTCCTGGAACTATAAATATAGCAAATATTGCAGTTCTATCTCTTTGCCTGACGATCGGTAGGTGCCGAAGGACATCGTGTACCCGACACACGCCGATCGGTATATCTGTTATTGTATTGTCAACGTGTAAACAAGGCAGATCACCGTTCTGACAGGGGGGGAAATGATGGAGTTTGTGTCTCTGCAAAGCAGGGACTAGGATCCACGCCTTCCCCTAGTAAAGCACCTCCCACAGTACACCAAAACACTGGCTAGGCACACATTTAACCCTTTGATCAGCCCTGATGTTAACCCCTACTCAGCCAGTGTCATTAGTACAGTGACATTGCATATTTTTAGCACAGATCACTGTATTAGTGTCACTGGTCCCCAAAATAGTGTCAAAAGTGTCAGTTAGTGTCAGAATGCCTGCTGCAATATCACAGCAATATCACCCGCTTTAAGTCGCTGATCGCTGTCATTACTAGTAATAAATAAACAAATGCAGCACTATGTGATATATCACTCACTCAGGTGAAAAAAATATATATATAATTGCCATGAGCAATGTGAGAGTGAATGTTCGAGCAACTTGAATTCCCAAAGAATAAAATGGTAAAACATTTATATAAATGAAATACTTGTTGTCAAGCAAGTGCACAGTGAAAGAAATATAAAAATATTCAAAATTTATTTTCAGCAAGTCCACAGTGAAAATATATATATATATAATGCAAGTGCCCAGTGAAAGAAATATCAAAATATTGAAGTAAATATCAAAAATTCTCAATTTCAGCAAGTCCACGGTGAAATTTTGAAAGGACGAAAATCCGAAAATAAGAACGAAAAACATTTGGATAATTTTGTTTTTTCTATGGTAATTAAGGGCCAGATTCACGTAAGGGCCAGATTCACGTAGAACTGCGGCGGCGTAACGTATCGTAGATACGTTACACCGCCGCAAGTTTTTATCGCAAGTGCCTGATTCACAAAGCACTTGCAATGAAAACCTACGCTGGCGGCCTCCGGCGTAAGCCCGCGTAATTTAAAGGGGCGTGTGCCATTTAAATTAGGCGCGCTCCCGCGCTGGACCTACTGCGCATGCTCCGTTTCGAAATTCCCGCCGTGCTTTGCAAGAACTGACGTCATTTTTTCGATCGGCGACGTGCGTAGCGTACTTCCGTATTCCCGGACTTCTCACGCAAACGACGTGAATTTTTAAAATTCGACGCGGGAACAACGGACATACTTTATACAGCACATACGTGCGCTGTGTAAAGTTAAGGCACCAAAAACGACGACTAACTTTGCGACGGGAAACTAGACTAGCGGCGACGTAGTGAACGCGAAAAACCGCCGTGGATCCGACACTGGTTTACGACGTGAACTCCCCCCAGCGGCGGCCGCGGTACTGCATCCTAAGATCCGACAGTGTAAAACAATTACACCTGTCGGATCTTAGGGATATCTATGCGTAACGGATTCTATGAATCAGCCGCATAGATACTCTGAGAGATACGACGGCGTATCAGGAGATACGACGGCGTATCAGCAGATACTCCGTCGTATCTCCGCTGTGAATCTGGGCCTAAGTTATTAACCATTATTATAGTTTTTTTTTTATTATTATTTATTAATAATAATACATAATAATAATAATAACAACTATAATAATAGTTATAAACTATTAAATTATAGGTATTGGAAATTCCTTTCAAATTTGACTGTTAGTGAAGGCAACAAATTTTATCTGAAGTTACGAATTATAATAAATAACGGATGGAACATAACCAATACGCATGCATCCGAAGTTTATCAAAATAACTAATACTACATCTATACGAGTGGAACGTAGCGAATTTGAATGCATCCGAAGTTACGAATTATCAAAAAACAAATGCTGATCATAACAAATGATAAACAAAAAAAAAAAGAATAAAATGAAAACGGAAAAAAAATTTAAAAAATGTGTCAGTGCACATGTCTAGGAAGCATTTCCCCGGTCTCCTCCTCCAGTGATGGGACTACAACATTGTAACTAAGTAGCAAGTAACAAGGTGAGAGGCTGAGCCGGTGATCTGCCGTGCTGGTTCCATGTATCATGGAAGTTCCAGCGCATGCGCGAACTGATGCGCAGAGATGGTTCCAGCTATCGGGAAAGTTCCTTCAAGCACTGCGCAGGTGCAAACTTGCTGACGGAAATCCCCGAACGGAGGCCGGCATCCAGGGCGACGTGGACTTAGAGGAAAGTGGCCAGTCGGCCTCACGTCCTCGCTGCGCTCGGACGGCTCGCTTCGCTCGCTCGGCCTCCTGGCTCCTTTTTTAACATCCTCCAATCCACGGGGATGTTAAAGAATGAGCCTGGATGCCGGGCGAGGTTTGGAGATTTCCGTCGGGAAGTTTGCGCCTGCGCAGTCAGTGAAGGAACTTCCCCCACAGTGGAACATTGAGGACAATACACCGGCATCCTAATCCAAAAAGACACAGGATGATACCTGAACAAAGATGGCGCTGTCATTCTGAAGGTGTAAGCAGATGACGTCACTGTCAGGGGGAGTACTGTGATCTCTGTGAGTGATAATCGCTACATGGAAGGCATTACTTAGCATGCGTGCGATTATCATGGAAAAATATATTTGATGCTGAGATCACCTAAAGACATATGGAGTTTTGTTTAGTTACATAATTTTATTATACCTGGAAATTCTTTCACTTTCTCCAGCATTCTATGATTCATCGGTTTCTCAAGAACCCAAAGCCAAGCCCTTCTGTAAGACATGCCAGCCATGAGAAGCATCTGGCATGGGATATACAGCACCTTACTCTACTAGATACTGAGAAATCCCTGAGGATCGTAGAACAGGCTGGCGAATGGCGATAGAGAGAGGAACGGGTGACCTCTACTGGTCAGAAGTCCCATTTCTACTAATGCTTGATCATACTCCTCCAACTACGTACAGTACAGTATTTCATTCTGGTGTATAATTTTAAAGCCATAAGCTATCACAATGTTACGTTATACTCTGTACTCACACCATCTTTTCACATTATTTTAATGTACTGCAACAGGTTTTATGGCTGAAATAGTCCTTTGGCTTTAACCACTTGCCACCCAAGGTATGTAAATGGACGTCCTTGGGTTTCAGTGGTTATAGCGGGATGATGCCTGCACCTACAAGCATCATCCCGGTATCATTTTTTGCAATTGTCTTTCATGTAGAAGTGATCCCACCCCCCTCCCTCCGCTGCATCTTCTGGTCTCTCCAGTACCATCGCGGAGGCCGGGAGCGAAGCGGCGGTGATGGCTGCCCTGTATAGAGAGACAATGGCGGATGGTGCTCACAGTGGCGGCCCACGACCCCCACCCAACCAGTCACCTCCTCACCCCAGCCAGCCATCCAAACCCCACCAACCCCCCATCGATTGCCGCCCATCGCCTGCCGGCCCCGCACTTACCTTCATCCCTGCGTCTCTCTCCCTGAGACCCCGGCCAATCAGGAGTCCTGGAATCTGGACAATATGTTCTTAGGACTCCCTGCCAAACAGGTCTCAGGACCTGCTTCCTGATTGGCAGTGAGGAGAAACAGGAAGGCATTAGCGAATATTCATTTGCTAATGTCACACAACTGGGTGGAGTCCGGGCACAGTGCTCTGCGCCCCAAGCCCACTCTTTTTTTAAGCCAATTAGAGCCTCAGGTTCTAATCATGTGCTTCAAAAAAAATAAAAACTGTTGAAATCCATGCGTCCAGCACCCTGCATGTAGATTAGGGGCCGGGTGCATGGATTGGGGGGGAGGGTGGCACCCGTGAGCAGGCACCACTGCAGAGAGAGAAGAACTGACGTTGTTCCCCTCTCTCTGTAACTTCGGAAAGTGGGAGGCGAGCGACGAGTTATGTTGTTACTTCTAGTATCGGTTCTCTGTTTACCTGACCACCAGCGGCCAGAAAAAGCAGCCAATCAGATCGATCTGTGTCTGATCGGCTGCATGGGAGGCCAGAGGGAGATCTGGGGTCTAATAGGCACAGCCCATGCTGTCACAAGGGATATTGTTCATCCCTTGTGATAGCAATAAAGTTAGTACCGAAGAAAAAATAAAATGTAAAGAAATAACAAATTTGAAGCGCCCCGTCCCACCGTGCTTACGTGCAAATGGGAACGAATATGTTACTTCTGCATGCATATGTAAACCGTGATCGCACCACACATGAGGTATTGTCAAAAGTGTCAGAGCGAGAGCTATGGAGAATTTTAAGCACTGCCGCCATTCCACAGGCAGACTCAATTTTAAAACGTGACATAATAGGTATCTATTTACTTGGCGTAACATCATCTTTCATATTATACTAACTTTAGTGTTTTGGTTATTAGTAATGTCAACCCCCCCCCCCCCCCTGCGACCATACAAAAAGATCATTGGCGTCAGAGTTGCTCATCTGAGACAGAAGTTGTTCATTGCTCAAGGAAGATCCAGCAACCTCTGGAGGAACTTCATGGAACTCCATGGTTGAGAAATCCTGCTCTAACTCTATAGCACCAACTATCCCTGTATTTGAGGGACAATTACAGTTTTATTGATAATAGATGACAATGTGCGTTAACCACAATAGAAAGCTAAAGTCTGAATAAGCCCTGAGGAATTGTTCCTGGCAACAGAAGGCTGTGGATATGTATTACGGTGGTGGTCAATAAGCAGGGCTGCCATTTTAAATCTTGGAGCCCTTATAGCTTACCTAACAGCTCCCCTCCCCCCCAGAAGTGTTTGGACTTAAGACCCAAATCTACATACAGAGTTCAGGTGTCAGATGTATGTATGTAATGTACAGAGTTCAGTTGTAATAAGTATGTGATATACAGAGTGCAGGGGTCAGGAATATGTGATGTACAGTGTGCAGGGGTCAGGTGTGTGGAATGCACAGTGTACAGAGGTCAGTTGTGTGCAATGTATAATACAGGGGTCATGGTGTGTGGAATGTACAGAGTTCAGAGGTCAGGTGTGTGTAATGTTCAGAGTTCAGAGGTTAGGTGTGTGTAATGTAAAGAGTACAGAGGTTAGGTGTGTGTGATGTACAGAGTACAGAGGTTAGGTGTGTGTGATGTACAGAGTACAGAGGTTAGGTCTGTGTGTGATGTACAGAGTACAGAGGTTAGGTGTGTGTGATGTACAGAGTACAGAGGTTAGGTGTGTGTGATGTACAGAGTACAGAGGTTAGGTGTGTGTGATGTACAGAGTACAGAGGTTAGGTCTGTGTGTGATGTACAGAGTACAGAGGTTAGGTGTGTGTGATGTACAGAGTACAGAGGTTAGGTGTGTGTGATGTACAGAGTACAGAGGTTAGGTGTGTGTGATGTACAGAGTACAGAGGTTAGGTGTGTGTGATGTACAGAGTACAGAGGTTAGGTCTGTGTGTGATGTACAGAGTACAGAGGTTAGGTGTGTGTGATGTACAGAGTACATAGGTTAGGTGTGTGTGATGTACAGAGTACAGAGGTTAGGTGTGTGTAATGGGCAGAGTTCAGAGGTTAGGTGTGTGTGATGTACAGAGTACATAGGTTAGGTGTGTGTGATGTACAGAGTACAGAGGTTAGGTGTGTGTAATGGGCAGAGTTCAGAGGTTAGGTGTGTGTGATGGGCAGAGTTCAGAGGTTAGGTGTGTGTAATGTAAAGAGTACAGAGGTTAGGTGTGTGTGATGTACAGAGGTTAGGTGTGTGGTGTACAGATTACAGAGGTTAGGTGTGTGTGTGTGATGTACAGAGTACAGAGGTTAGGTGTGTGTGATGTACAGAGTACAGAGGTTAGGTGTGTGGTGTACAGATTACAGAGGTTAGGTGTGTGTGATGTACAGAGTACATAGGTTAGGTGTGTGTAATGGGCAGAGTACAGAGGTCAGGTGTGTGTGATGTACAGAGTACAGAGGTTAGGTGTGTGTAATGGGCAGAGTTCAGAGGTTAGGTGTGTGTGATGGACAGAGTTCAGAGGTTAGGTGTGGGTGATGGGCAGAGTTCAGAGGTTAGGTGTGTGTAATGGGCAGAGTTCAGAGGTTAGGTGTGTGTGATGTACAGAGTTCAGAGGTTAGGTGTGGGTGATGGGCAGAGTTCAGAGGTTAGGTGTGTGGTGTACAGATTACAGAGGTTAGGTGTGTGTGATGGGCAGAGTTCAGAGGTTAGGTGTGTGTGATGGACAGAGTTCAGAGGTTAGGTGTGGGTGATGGGCAGAGTTCAGAGGTTAGGTGTGTGTAATGGGCAGAGTTCAGAGGTTAGGTGTGTGTGATGGACAGAGTTCAGAGGTTAGGTGTGGGTGATGGGCAGAGTTCAGAGGTTAGGTGTGTGTAATGGGCAGAGTTCAGAGGTTAGGTGTGTGTGATGGACAGAGTTCAGAGGTTAGGTGTGGGTGATGGGCAGAGTTCAGAGGTTAGGTTTATGGAATATATAGAGTGCAGCAGGACCAGATTAAGAACATCATGGGCCTGGTGCTGAGGATTTTGGTGGGCCTTTTATAAATAATAAATAAATAAATAAATATACAAACAATTTTTTGTTATAACAAATTTAATTAAAGAGAGAGGGAGGATGAGAAAGAGAGAAAGAGGATGAGAGAGGGGTGAGGGGTAAGGGAGGGAGAAAATATACCGCTCTGTAAACTGCTGATCCCTTGGCTTTGCTTCCATCCCACTGAATCAAAAGGGTGCTGGCTGTGCACAGGTGCATTAGATAGAAAAGGTCCTGGACCGCCGCACTCCTTGAAACAATGGCCCATATTCTCTGTAAATGTCCGCGGGCGGCGCGTAAGGCATTTACACTCCGCCGCCCCAAACTACAGGAGCAAGTGCTGTATTCCCCAAACACTTGCTCCGTAGTTTGGGGCGGTGGAGTGTAAATGGCCCGGCGTAGCCACGCGTATATTCAAGGGGGCGGCTTCTATTCAAATTAAGCGCGCCCCCGATTCTAAGTAACTGCGCATGCGCCGGGCTTAAAAAAGCCCAGTGCGCATGCTCCAGTTCTCGGCGGAAAACGTCAATGACGCCGACGTGTGCGTCATTGACGTAAAGTCGCATTCAAGAACGACTTAGGGAAACGACGTAGCCGGCGGAAAAACACGACGCGGACCCGACGCTATCCGTAACATGGCCTACGTGGGACATGCGGAAATGTACTCCTCATATAGCAGGAGTAAGTTTCCGCTTACGCAAACGACATTAGCGACGGGTACGCGACGCAAAATCGTTCGGGAATCGGCGTAGCAGGCTCATTTGCATAAACAAATGAGACCTTCACATAAATGCCATCTAGCGGCGGGTGGCGTAATTACATTTAAGATCCGACAGTGTAAGTGACTTACACATGGCGGATCTTAAGTGTATCTATGCGAAAATGATTCTAAGAATCAGTCGCATAGATACACGGGCCAAAAAAGAGAGATACGACGGAGTATCCTGAGATACTCCATCGTAACTTCTCTCAGAATATGGCCCAGAGTCTTTATTTAGCAAATGAAGTTCAAAAAACAAAAAACAACCAAAAACAATGCAGTCAAAAAGAAGAAGTGGACCAAGGAAAAGGATGGCTGACATGTTTCACATCGTAAGATGATTACTCGGCTTGTGCATACTTGTACATTGTGGCATAACCTACCTTGGGGCGTCTAAAAAGTAGTAATGTTAGCGAAGTTTACTACCGCTTTATTATCACAGGATCCCAGGAGCCTCTCATGGGGGCCCCTACTGACCCGGTGGCCCTAAGTGCATAGTTTCCAACATTTCAAAAATATTTTTAAGGGACACTTTTTTTACAAGTACTATATTTAGAGTAGCTGAGATCCCCGATGTTCCTCTAGACATCACAGTAGTAATCACACAATTAAATAAGTACTAATAATGGGCAGAACAAATATGAGGACTGAGAAGATTTCCTTTAGTTGAACTAACAAAAGTGTGCCCATTCTAAAGCTGGTAATATTAAGGATATTCAGTATAATTTTTAAGAACTGTTTTTGTGGGTAAGAGGCGTAAGAGAGGAGTATGGACGGTATAAAACTGGGAATTATGTGCAGGTGATGGAGAGGAATGTTGAGGGTCTAACAGTGGGCACTATGTACAGGAGAGGAGTGTGGAGGGTATGACAGTGGGCACTATGTACAGGAGAGGAATGTGGAGGGTCTAACAGTGGGCACTATGCACAGCAGAGGAGTGTGGAGGGTATGATGGGGGGGGGGGGGGCGGTATGTACAGGAGAGGAATGTGGAGAGAAAGATAGTTGGCAGTATGTAGAGTGTGAAGGGTAAGGTTGGGTTACAGTATGTACAGGAGAGGAGTGTGGAGGGTAAGGTTGGGTTACAGTATGTACAGGAGAGGAGTGTGCAGGGTATGACAGTGAGCAGCATGTACAGGAGAGGAGTGTGGAGGGTATCACAGTGGGCAGTATGCACAGGAGACTAGTGTGGAGGGTATGACAGCCGGCACTATGTACAATAGAGGAGCTTATAAATGTGGGCAGTATGTACAGGAGAGGAGTGTGGAGGGTATGACAGTGAGCAGTATGTACAGGAGAGGAGTGTAGACGGTATGATACTGAGCAGTATGTACATTAAATGAGCGTGGAGGGTAAGACAGTAAGCAATATGTACAGGAGAAGAGTGTGGAGGGTATGGCAGTGGGCAGTGTGTACAGGAGAGGAGTGTGGAGGGTATGACAATAGGCAGTATGTACAGGAGAGGAATGTGGGGGGTATGAGAGTGAGCAGTATGTGCAGGAGAGGAGGGTGGATGGTATGATACTGAGCAGTATGTACATGAGATGAGTGTGAAGGGTAAGACAGTGAGCAGTATGTACAGAAGAAGAGTGGGGAGAATATGAAAGTAAGCAGTATGTACAGGAGAGACGTGCGGAGGGTATGACAGTGGGCCCTATGTATAGAAGAGAAGTGTAGAGGGTATCACAGTGGGCACTATGTATAGGAGAGAAGTTTGGAGGGTATGACAGTGAACAGTATGTACAGGAGATGGGTGTGGAGGGTATGATGGTGGGCACTATGTATAGGAAAGAAGTGAGGGTATAACAGTGAGCAGTATGCACTGGAGAGGAGTGTGGAGAGTATGATGGTGGGCACTATGTATAGGAGAGAAGTGTGGAGGGTATGACAGTGGGCAGTATGTACAAGAGAGGAGTGTGGAGAGTGCGACAGTGGTCACTATGTACAGGAGAGAAGTGTATGACAGCGGGCACTATGTACAGGAGAGGAGTGTGTAGGTATGACAGCGGGCACTATGTATAGGAGAGAAGTTTGGAGGGTATGACAATGGGCACTATGTATAGAAGAGGAGTGTGGAGGGTATGACAGTGGGCACTATGTATAGGTGAGGAGTGTGGAGGGTATGACAGTGGGCACTATGTATAGGAGAGGAGTGTGGAGGGTATGACAGTGAGCAGTATGTACATGAGAGAAGTGTGGAGAGTATGTACAGCTGAGGAGGATGAAGGAATCTGGGAAGGAAAATGTAAAGGTTTGTGGAAGGATGCGCTTAGGCGCAGTTCTTGAACTGTATTTGGCTTTTAACAAATAATAAAATCAAATAAAAAAAATCAAATCAAATGCGTAGTGGTTAAGCGGTACATATATGGATTGAAATTATGCCAATTAAGCAGAGACCAGCTATAGTCGATCTATGTATGGGCTAGCTGGTTTTACACAAGTCAATCTATTATCTGACTTGAGTACAACCAGCCTGTCAGGTTTTTCCCAAAACAATCAGTGCTGCCAGCTATAGTTAGCAACACTGATCAATGTATTCACAGGCAGAACACAATAACACTGCAGGAGTGATTCCCCCATCCACAGGTCAGCAGGGGAGAGGGTGTGTGGGGACAGGCTGGGGAGAGATACTAGTCAGTGGCTGGGAAGGCCCTGGCTAGTATCAGAACCAGATTCACACAGGTTACATACACCAGGATCGTTAGAGCGAGAGCAATAATTCTAGCACTCAACCTCCTCTGTAACTCTAAACATGTAACCAGTAAAAAAAAAAAACTTTAAAGCATTGCTTAGGACAGTGGTCATCAACCCTGTCCTCAGGGCCCATTAACAGGCCAGGTTTGCAAGATAACTTAAATACATCACAGGTGATATAATTTGCTGCTTAGTGATTGCAGTATTCTAGACTGCATCTCCCCAAGGTAATACATAAAACCTGGCCTGTTAGGCTGCATTCACACCTAGGCGCACAAAATCGATGCGTTTTGTCCCGCGAATTGTGGTGACAAATTGCGGCGTTTTGTACCGCGATGTCGCCGCGATTGTGAATGCAGCCTCACCCCCTCTATGGAGATGGTTCACATCTCCTATGCCCAACGCCGAAAGCCGCCTGAAAAAAAGGTCCGGGACTTTTTTTCAGGCGGCAGGCGTACGGCGTTCGGCGTGGAGATGTGAACCATCTCCATAGAGGGCAATGTGTTTTCATCCCTCCAGCGTCTCGGGGCTGCTAAGGCGTCACACTACAGGCGACAAAACGCCTAGGTGTGAATGGGGGCTAAGTGGGTCCTGAGGACAGGGTTGATGACCACTGGCTTGGTATACAAAAAAAATTGTGCTATATATATATATAATGTTTGAGGGTTCTGAGTAATTTTCTAGCAAAAAACAAATGATGATTTTTACATGTAGTAGAGAAGTGTCAGAATTGGCCTGGGTGGTAAGGGGTTAATTACCATAAGTAATATACAAATAATTATTATAAGCACTGTGATCTCATCCTTTCAGTCTGCTGCTGCAGAGTGTGTCAGCTTGTATTTAAACTGGCCGCTCTGTATGTAGCTTCTGACAGGCTGCGCAAGCAGCCCCGTATCTCCGGAACCATAAATGATAGGAGCCCCATATTTTGACCAGTGGTGGGGTGGGTCTTCAGCTACATAACCCCTGGTCACTGTGTCACAATCCTCGAAGTCTATCTTTTTTTTTTTTGGGCAAATGGGCCTATCTTGAATGAATGAATGAAAAACGTATAAAGCGCGGCGCATGCGAACTGAATCGCTTCTGGGCGCTTGAGGAAGGGGTCTGGAGCTGCAGCTCCAATAGCCCCTATGTTAATCCGGCCCTGCCTCAGGAGTGCCATTCTGTCGACGTATAAGTGCGTGCGTAGGTCGGCAAGCAGTTAATGGAATACCACACTCTTGTCCATTTTCTGGGTTATCTACCGTTGACCAAAAAATGGGGAGAAAAGTGTAATTAATACTGACATATGTCCAAACGTCCTCAAAACACTACAGTCCCAACATGTATTTAACCACAAAAAAAGGAAGATGTGGACTGAATGTAGCAATGAGGAAAAGCCAAAACTACAATGTATACAAATGGTATCAACATTTTTTACTACCACATCTGTGTGTGTGTGTATATTTCATTTTTTTAAATCCCCTTTTTAAGCAGCTTTTAACCACTTCAGCTCCGGAGCATTTTGCTTGTCAATGACCGGGCCACTTTTTGCGATTCTGCACTGCGGCGCTTTAACTGAAAATTGCGCGGCCTTGCGACGTGGCTCCCAAACTAAATTTACGTCCTTTTTTCCCACAAATAGAGCTTTCTTTTGGTGGTATTTGATCACCTCTGCGGTTTTTATTTTTTGCGCTATAAACAAAAATAGTGCGACAATTTTGAAAAAAAATAAGAATATTTTTAACTTTTTACTGTAATAAATATCCCCCAAAATATATAAAAAATATATTTTTTTCCTCAGTTTAGGCCGATACGTATTCTTCTACATATTTTTCGTAAAAAAAAATCGCAATAAGCGTTTATTGATTGGTTTGCGCAAAAGTTATAGCGTCTACAAAATAGGGGATCGTTTTATGGCATTTTTATCTGCGATTTGTATTGGTACTGCGACCTTATTGCGGACACATCGGACACTTTTGACACATTTTTGGGACCATTGGCATTTTTATAGCGATCAGTGCTATAAAAATGCATTGATTACTGTAAAAATGTCACTGGCAGGGAAGGGGTTAACACTAGGGGGCGATTAAGGGGTTAATTATGTTCCCTTATTGTGTTCTAACTGAAGGGGGGTGAGACTGACTTGGGGAAATGACAGATCGCTGTTCATACATTGTATGAACATACGATCAGTTATTACTCCCCCTGAAAGGACTGGGAGCTGTGTGTGTTTACACACACAGCTCCCGGTTCTCGCTCTGTCACGAGCGATCGCGGGTGCTCGGCGGGGATCGCGCCTGCCGGGCACTCGTATCAGCACCAGGGGCGAGCAGGGGGTGCGTGCGCCCCTAGTGGCCGCAATGCAAAATCACGTTATATTACGTGATTTTGCGCAGCTGACCTGCCGCCGTAATACTACGGTGGGCGCCGGCAGTCGGCAAGCTAAAGCTACTAGTGAGCTAATTTGTTAAATCCTATTCTTCCCAGTTAAAGGATTTTTTTGTAATGTACACTATATTACCAAAAGTATTGGGACGCCTGCCTTTATACGCACATGAACTTTAATGGCATCCCAGTTTTAGTCCCTAGGGTTCAATATTGACTTGGCCCTCCCTTTGCACCTTTAACTCTTCTGGGAAGGCTGTCCACAAGGTTTAGGAGGGTGTCTATGGGAATGTTTGACCATTCTTCCAGAAGCGCATTTGTGAGGTCAGGCACTGATGTTGGATGAGAAGGCCTGGATCACAGTTTCTGCTCTAATTCATCCCAAAGGGGTTCTATCAGGTTGAGGTCAGGACTCTGTGCAGGCCAGTCAAATTCCTCCATGCCAAACTCACTCATCCATGTCTTTATGGACCTTGCTTTGTGCACTGGTGCTCAGTCATATTGGAACAGGAAGGGGTCATCCCCAAACTTTTCCCACAAAGTTGGGAGCATGAAATTGTCCAAAATGTCTTGGTATGCTGACACCTTAAGAGTTCCCTTCACTTCTGGAAGAACGGTCAAACATTCCCATAGACACACTCCTAAACCTTGTGGACAGCCTTCCCAGAAGAGTTGAAGCTGCAAAGGTTGAGCCAACTGAATATTTGTGATGCCATTAAAGTTCTTGTGCGTGTAAAGGCAGGCGTCCCAATACTTTTGGTAATATAGTGTATATACATGGGACAACTTCATACATCAGAGCTTAGTACTTTTGTAACCCGATGTATAGCATAGTCCCATGAATATATTGGGCATCATGTTTTTATAGTAATTATAGATTTTTTTGGGCTGTACTAATTAAAATCTTTGATAGATATAGATATCTTGTGTTGACTTTTCTTCATTGTTACACCCAGTGTCCCCTTCTTTCTATTTTTGCTGCAATTTATTTCTTGAATTGTGTGCAGGAAGTCCGCCAGGTGGCGCTATAACACCACACACTGTGAAGATTAAATTTTTGCTACCATTTGTTAAATTATGTACAGTTTGTCCAGCAGATGGCGCTGTATCACCGCACATTCCGAAGATTCCAGGATGGGTGCAAAGTATCCAGCCAACTACCGGAAGTATTGCTGTAGCTATGGTAACAGTGAGTGTTGTGCTGTAGGAGAGTTTACAGGTTGTCATCTGCTGGGTACATGTGAGTATAGAGGAGCCAGATCAGGGCACACCTACAGGACATGTGGGGGCACTCACCCTAACCTGACACATACTTCACATCTCATATGTCTGGACTGTAAAGGGTTCTATTGCTGGACTGCATAGGGGTCAATTTCTGGACTGTATAGGGGTTCATCTCTGGACTGTATAGGGTTCCATCTCTGAACTGTATATAGGGGTTCATCTCTGGACTGTATAGGGTTCTATTGTTGTAATGCATAGGGGTTCATATCTGGACTGTATATAGGTTTATCTCTGGACTGCATAGGGGTCCATCTCTGGACTGTAAAGGGGTTTATTTCTTGACTGTATAGAGGTTTATCTCTGGACTGCATAGGGGTCCATCTCTTGAATGTATAGGGTTATATTGCTGGACTGCATAGGGGCCCATATCTTGACTGTATAGGGTTATATAGCTGGATTACATAGGGGTAAATTTCTTGACTGTATAGGGGTTTATCTCTAGACTGTATAGTGTTCTATTTCTGGACTGAATAGGGGTTCATCTCTTGGCTGTATAGTGTTCTATTGCTGGATTGTATATATAGGGGTACATTTCTTGACTGTATAGGGGTTTATCTCTGAACTGTATAGGGGTTTATCTCTTAACTGTATAGGGGTCCATCTCATGACGGTATAGGGTTCTATTGCTGGACTGCATAGGGGTCCATCTCTTGACTGTATAGGGGTTCATCTCTGGACTGTATAGGGGTTTACCTCTGGACTGCATAGGGATCTGTTGTACTGCAAAGGGGTCCATCTCTGGACTGTATAGGGGTCCATCTCTTGACTGTATTGGGGTTTATCTCTGGACTGTATATGGGTCTATCTCTTGACTGTATAGAGGTTTATCTCTGGACTACATAGGGGGTCCATCTCTTGGCTGTATAGGGGTTTATGTCTGGACTGCATAGGGGTCCATCTCTTGGTTGAATAGGGGTCCAACTCTTGACTGCCTAGGGGTCAAACTCTGGACTGCATAGGGGTCCATCTCTGGACTGTATTGGGGTTCATTTCTGAACTGTATAGGGGTTCTCTGGACTGTATAGGGGTTCATCTCTGGACTGTATAGGGTTCATCTCTGGACTGTATAGGGGTTCATCTCTGGACTGTATAGGGGTTCATCTCTGAACTGTATAGGGGTTTGTCTCTGGACTGTATAGGGGTTAATCTCTGAACTGTATAGAGGTTCATCTCTGAAGTGTATAGAGGCGTCAAACAAACCACGGGACCCCCTGCGGGTGGTACTCCGCGGTCAGGCTCTCAATCGGCGCCGATGCAGAGCAATGAGAGAGCGCTCTGGGCAGCCATCTCCTGAGTCCTGGATCTTGCTTTACATCCTCGCCCCTGCCCAGCCAATACAATCGCTTCTCCTCTTGGCCAATCACGCTCCTCCCGCTTCCTGATTGTCCGGGAGAAGAAGTAGGAAGACAATAGCGAATATTAATTTGCTATTGTCACGCAACTGGATTGGCACGGGGCACAGAGCTCTGCGCCCTGAGCCCACCCTTTTTTTAAGCCAATTAAAGCATCAGGCTCTAATCACATGCCCTAAAAAAAGGTTGGTCAGGCTGATTTTGGTGTGGCTCAGGCTTCAACTGTACAGAAAAACAACAACCTCTAACTGGGGGGTCCCTTGATGCAAGCACTGCGGCTTACGCATGTATTTGCAAATGTGTGCAAACAAAGTCCTCTGTTTTTAATAAAAACTGTTAGACGGGGTCAATTTGGTTGTTTTGCAGGCTGGCTGGTAAGTGTGCTGGGAAATATTTTGTTTGTTTGTGGCACAGACCTCACCCAGGACTCCGGACTCTGTCCTACCCTGCTTCCTTTTTGCCCCAGATGGCATAAGGCAGCATCCACTTTTAATAGAGGAGGAGGGCATATCACAGAATGAATTTCAGAAAGCATGCCATGGAATTACTCTCCATGCCATAGCCTTTTACAGGTGGATCACTTGTATGTTGCAGTCCAGAGAGGGCCACAGTCCACAGTCCAGAGATTCCAGTGCACCCTGGAGGGGATCAGTGCTGCAAAGTGGAGGCACCTAAACGGACTGACAGCCGGGCTGACCCTGAGCAGAGGTGGGTCGGGCTGATTTTGGTGTGGCTCAGGCCCCACCCAGGCTCAGGACTCCTACCCTGCTTCTTTTTTGTCCCAGATCGAATCAGGCAACATTCACTGGGGTAGATTCAAAGAGCAATTGCGCCTGCGTAACCATAGTTACGCAGCGCAATTGCTTACTTGCCCCGGCGTATCGAATACTCCTGATTCAGGAACCTCGATACGCCGACTGCAGTCTAAGAAATGACTGGCATAAGGCTCCTTATGCCGTCATATCTTAGGCTGCATTCTTACGCAGGCCGCTAGGTGGCGTTCCCGTTGTGGTCAGCGTATAGTATGCAAATTGCATACTAACGCCGATTCACAACCCTACGCGAGCCCTGCGTACGCAGTTTACGTTGTTTGCGTACGTCGGTTTTTGCGTAAGGCTGCCCCTGCTATTAGCAGGGGCAGCCAATGCTACGTATACCCGTCGTTCCCGCGTCGTGAAATTTGAAATTTACGTTGTTTGCGTAAGTGAATCGTGAATGGCGCTGGACGCCATTCACGTTCACTTTGAAGCAAATGACGTCCTTGCGACGTCATTTACCGCAATGCACGTCGGGAAAGTTTCCCGACGGAGCATGCGCACTACGCTCGGCGCGGGAACGCGCCTAATTTAAATGATCCACGCCCCCTACGGGATCATTTAAATTGCGCGCGCTTACGCCGGGCATTTTGCCGGAGCGCCCACGCAAATTACGGAGCTACTGCTCCGTGAATCAAGGGTAGCGCAGATAATTTGCGGGGGCGCAGGGCAAAAACGGTGCCCTGCGCCTCCGTAAAAACTGTGCAAATCTACCTGAATCTACCCCACTCTTAATAGAGGAGGGCATATCACTCCACCAGGGACTTATTGAGTTTCTGGCAGCTGAATTATAGAATGACTGTCAGAAAGCATGCCACAGAATTGCTATGTAGAATTTTCGCATGTTCCTCTCCATGCCACAGTCTTTTACAGGTGGATCACTTGTATGTTGCAGGAATGGCCACGCCACAGCGGGGCTTCCAGTGCTCCCTGTAGAGTAGTAGTGGAGGGGATCAATGCTGCAGAGTGGATGCTGCCTCATCTGATGGAGGCACTTCAATGGACTGGCAGTCGGGCTGACCCTGAGCAGAGGTGGGTCGGGCTGATTTTGGTGTGGCTCAGGCCTCACCCAGGCTCATGACTCTGTCCTTCGACCCATTCCTGGCAGATACATAGTGATGAGCAGAACTGCCTTGAGTTGGGCTCAAGCAGGGCTTATTAACTGGTTCCTGACCAACTCACGCAGATATACTGCGGCAGAATGGCTCTCCTGGGCGAAATCCCGTATATATACGGCTTTGCCTAGGAGAGCCACTAGAGGGCGTGCATGCGGCGCCGGAGGCACGTGCGCGCCCCCGCTTGACAGCAGGGGACCCGATGCGTGTGTCCGGCGGGCGCAATCGTGTGCACGAGAGCCAGCATGCAGATTTGTGCGTGTAAACACACAAATCTCTGTGCTTTCAGAGGAGAGGGGACAGATCGTGTGTTTTAGGTAGATTTAAGTACCTATGCCTAAACTTGCGGCGGCGTAGCTTAGTGTGTTTAGGCTACGCCGCCGTAAGTTAGCTAGGCAAGTACATGATTCACAATGTACTTGCCTGCTAAGTTACGGCAGCGTAGCCTAAATCGGCGGGCGTAAGGGCGCCTAATTCAAACGTGTTTGGGGGGGCGTGTTTTATGTTAATAGTGCTTGACCTTACGTTTTTTTACGTTATTTGCGAACTGCGCATGCGCCGGGCGCCTACATTTCCCAGTGCGCATTGCGGCTAAGTACGCCGCACGGGCCTATTGATTTTGATGTGGACGTAAACAACATAAATCCAGATTCACGGACGACTTACGCAAACGACGTAAAAAAAAACGAATTTCCACTCGGGAACGGCGGCCATACTTGATATTACTATTCCACTAGGGCCTAGCTCTAACTTTACACGGCCTATCTCTTACGTAAACGGCGTAAAAGTACTGCGTCGGCCGGGCGTACGTTCGTGAATCGGCTTATCTCCTCATTTACATATTCTATGCCGACCGCAATGGAAGCGCCACCTAGCGGCCATCCGAAATATTGCAATCTAAGATAGGACGGCGCAAGCCGTCGTATCTTAGATATGTTTAAGCGTATCTCTGTTTGAGCATACGCTTAAACATATGTCGGCGTAGATTCTGAGTTAGGTCGGCTTATCTACTGATAAGGCGGCCTAACTCTTTGTGAATCGACCTATTTATGTTTAAAAACAAGGCACTTGTTTATTATACAAAGTGCTTTAGCAAACATAGGGATTGATTTGCTAAAGGCAAATAGACTGTGCACTTTGCAAAGTGCAGTTGCTCCAGAGCTTAGTAAATGAGGTAAGGCTTCACTTTGCAAAGAGTACCCAATCACGTGCAAGAAAAAAAAAACAGCATTTTTGCTTGCACATGATTGGATGATGGAAGTCCGCAGAACTTCTGCTCATTTACTAAGTTCTGGAACACTTT
This sequence comes from Rana temporaria, assembly GCF_905171775.1. Lineage (NCBI taxonomy): Eukaryota > Metazoa > Chordata > Amphibia > Anura > Ranidae > Rana > Rana temporaria. The sequence goes on from NC_053490.1 coordinate 36,493,269, forward strand.
GCAAAGTGCACAGTTTATTTGCCTTTAGTAAATCAACCCCTCAATGTCATCCAGTTAGGGTGTACATCTACTTTAACTCCTTCCCGACCAGGCACCCGCGATCGCTCAAGACAGAGCGAGTATCAGGATCCTCCTAGTCACTCCTACCCCCCCCCCCACAGTTAGAACACACCTAAAGAACACAGTTAACCCATTGATCACCCCCTAGTGTTAACCTCTTCCCTGTCAGTGACATTTATACAGTAAACAGTGTATAGCACTGATCGCTGTATAATTGTCAGTAGTCCCAAAAATGTGTCAAAAGTGTCCGCCATAAAAATCGCTGATAATCGCCATTACTAGTAAAAAAAAAAAAAAAATCATAAATCTATCCCTTTTGTAGACACTATGGGCCAGATTCTCAAAGGCCTTACGACGGCGCAACGCTATTTGCACCGTCGTAAGTCCTAATCTGGCCCGGCGTATCTTTGCGACTGATTCTTAGAATCAGTTACGCATAGATATCCATTAGATCTGACAGGCGTAAGGCTCTTACGCTGTCAGATCTTAGATGCAATTTTTTTTCCCGCCGCTAGGTGTCGTCGACGTCGTTTTCCCCGTCGTTTATGCAAATTAGCTATTTACGCGAGATTCCCGAACGTACGTGCGGTCAACGCAGTGAATTTACGACGTTTCCGTAGCATTTGCGACGCGTAAAGTTGCCCCTGCTATATGAGGGGCAACCAATGTTAAGTATGGCCGTCGTTCCCGCGTCGAAATTTAAAAATGTACGTCGTTTGCGTAAGTCGTCCGTGAATGCCGCTGGACGCCATTTGCGTTAACGTTGAAACCAATGACGTCCTTGCGACGTCATTTAGCGCTATGCACGTCGGGAAATTTTAGGGACGGCGCATGCGCAGTACGATCGGCGCAGGAATGCGCCTAATTTAAATGATCCACGCCCCCTACCTGGATCATTTGAATTAGGCGGGCTTGCGCCAGAGGATTTACGCTACGCTGCCGCAACTTTACAGGCAAGTGCTTTGTGAATCAAGCACTTGCCCGTAAAACTTGCGGCCGCGTAGCGTAAACGAGATACGTTACCCCCGCATAGTTTTACGCCAGGATACGAGAATCTGGCCCTATAACTTTTGCGCAAACCAATCAATATACGGTTATTGCATTTTTTCTTTACCAAAAAGATGTAGAAGAATACATATCAGCCTAAACTGAGGAAAAACTCAGTTAAAAAAAAAATTTGGATATTTATTATAGCAAAAAGTAAAAGATAATTTTTTTTTTTTACGAAAGGAAAATCCACTTTGCAGTACATGTGCAAACTACAAGTGCAAACTACAAGTGCAAAGTGCACTTGAAATTGCACTGAAACTGCAGTCGCTGTAGATCTGAGGGGGACATGCAAGGAAAATAAAAAACAGCATTTTAGCTTGCACATGATTGGATAATAAAATCAGCAGAGCTTCCCCTCATTTCAGATCTACCCTTCAGATCTACAGCGACTGCACTTCCAAGTGCACTTTCAGTGTAATTTTAGTTGCACTTTGCACTTGTAGGTGAAAGTGGATTTGCCTTTCGTAAATAACCCCCATTGTGTTTTTTTCAAAATTGTCGCTCTTCTTTTGTTTATAGCGCAAAAAAATAAAACCGCAGAGGTGATCAAATACCACCAAAAGAAAGCTCTATTTGTGGGGGAAAGAAAGGATGTCAATTGTGTTTGGGTACAGCGTCGCACGACTGCGCAATTGTCAGTTAAAGCGACGCAGTGCCTTATCGCAAAAAATGGTCTGGTCATTGAGCAGTCAAATCTTTTGGGGCTGAAGTGGTTAATGACAAAAATATCCAGGAAAACCAGACACAGGTATCAGCTTTAGGTAAACCCTTTCATGTCCAGGAATGGGGTCCAACCCTCGGAGCCCAGGATTTTTTTCATCTTGTGCCATGGCTCAGTTGAGATGTACGTATCCTCTAATCATAATCACCCCACTTTCCTCTTCACTCTCCCCTGTGATGTTCCCTATTAGCGTTGGGATATTATTGGGCCCATGATGAACACGCTTTTCTATATCTAATTAACATTCCAGAGGGAACCCAATGAAAAGCCCCTTTAAAGCAGCATTTCCCGTGTAGCATAGTAATCCAGCGGCAGCTCAGAAGTCCGCTCACAGGCGAGCCTTTCAGGACGAGCTAAACATGAAAGTATAATGATTTTTTGTTTGGCGGCCCCGGCTGGGGATGGACCACTTCCCTTCCTGTCTTCTCAGATGTTCATCAATAACAGGGCCAGAGTTTATCCCAATTCATCAAAGAGGTGATTCATCCCGGAGCGCCCCCCCGATGACGACACTTTTCATCCTCTTGGGCTGCTGGCCAAATCTTTTTTTTTTATAGCAAGAACCTGAAAAAATTTGAAATGATGTATCCACCTGTTATGGAATAGCATTTTTCCTAAGAAACAGATCAGAAACATGCTGAAGGTATCCCCCCCCCCCCTTCCCGTGGACCAGAGCAATCTCCACACTATTACTGAAGATGACAAAGTAATGATAATATCGTTTTTTAGGACAAAACCAAAAAAAAAAGGTAAAAAAGATTGTTTCTATTTCGATCAGTAGTACATAATATAAATTGTTACTGTAGATAAAAAGTATACATTTTATTCTCTTGTTTAACCCATTAAAATGACATTAAAACTAGAAAATGCATTTCCTGCAGAAAACACGTGGGAATGCTGAATAGCTGAATTACTAAAACTAACTGGATGAATAGCTTGAATCCGTAAGAAAAAGTTGAAGTGAGAATAGTTGGAAAAGTAGGAAAAGCTGAAAAGGTTCTTTTTTTTTTTTTGAAAAGCTGACACTAAACTAAATTGTTGGCTTTAAAAGTTTGCAATAAGCCCAATACACACACTGGGCCAGATGCACAAAGCAGTTACGCTGGCGTATCTATTGATACGCCGCGTAACTTCTAGGTTGCTCCTGCGTATCTTTGTTTTGTATCCACAAAACAAGATACGCCTGAAGCTGGGCTAGATCTGACTGGCGTACGTCTTAGTACGCCGTCGGATTTAAGGTGCATATTTACGCTGGCCGCTAGGTGGCGCTTTCGTCGATTTCCGCGTTGAGTATACAAATTAGCTAGATACACGAATCCACAAACGTACGTCCGGCCGGCGCATTTTTTTTACGTCATTTCCGTAAGGCTTTTTTCGGCGTAACGTTACCCCTGCTATATGAGGTGGAGCCAATGTTAAGTATGGACGTCGGGCCAGCGTCAAATTTTTCGTTGTGTACGTCGTTTGCGTAAAACGTTCGCGAATAGGGCTTTGCGTAGAATGACGTTCACGTCGAAAGCATTGGCTTGTTGTGGGTTAATTTGGAGCATGCGCACTGGCATACCCCCACGGACAACGCATGTGCCGTTCAGAAAAAACGTCATTTACGTCGGGTCAAGACGTATTAACATAAAACATGCCCCCATCTAATCCATTTGAATTGCGCGCCCTTACGCGACACAGTTACACTACGCCGCCGTAACTTACGGCGCAAATTCTTTGTGGATACAGGAAATACGCTGTAAGTTACGGCGGCGTAGTGTATCTGCCGGACGTAAAGAAGCGACGCGGTACGTGGATCTGGCCCACTCTGTTTAATCGATAAAATTTCCTGGAATGATCACTAAACTTAAACAGCTTTTTCACAAAAACTGTAAAAGATATCAAACTGAAAAGATTTAGCCGAATAGCTGAATATTAAAATAAGCTAAAGTTTGTTTGGCGTCTGTAGGTGAAAGTATGAAAGAGCTGAAACTTTTGGGAGCGGAAGAAGATTTTAAGGATTTAAAGCATGCTCTCATTGACTTCAATGATTAAAAAAAAGAGTTAAAAAGCTTAAACTTTTTAAAAGTATAAATAGTACAAAAAAAAATGAAGAAGTCCCATCATTAGCTGAAAGAGCTGAACATTTTAAAAGTTAAATGGCTTTAATAGCTGAAAGAATGCAGAAGTGACGCAGAGCCCAAAAACGTACAGAATAATAAAATTGAAGTTAAAGTGGAGTTCCACCCATAAATATAACATTACATCAGTAGTTTTAAAAAAATGTCATTAGTCTTTTAAGAAAAAAAAAATATATATTTTTAGATGCCTTCAAAGTGTTGTTGCTAGGCAGAATAGTTAATCTTCCCTCTTCCTGCACCTAGGTGCTTAAGCTTCCTAACCTACACCGCACAGACTCCTGGGAATGTAGTGGGTGTAACTTTCCAGGAGTCTGTGCACTCCCCAGTCTCGAAGAATCATGTGACTTGGACAGCACAGGTGCTGAAACCTGATCTGAAACCTATTACACTGCTTGTGCAGCACTGAGCATGTGCGAGATCTGCAAGGCTGAAATCCAGGAAGTCCTACAGTCTGGCTTCATGATGCCCACACTTAAGATGGCCCCAGTCAATTTCTATTTTATAAAGTGTCTAAATGCTGTAACAACCTAACAAAACGGACCTTAGTTTACAGACTAACTTTACTAGAATACATTAAGCTTGTGTATTACAGGGGTATTTATATTTAAAAAGTGAAATTGTGGCCGGAACTCCGCTTTAAGAATAATAAAACAACGAATAACAATACTTGAAGAGGATTCCCACTAATTCCCACTAATTATAATTCTGGTACAAAGTATTTAACCACGCCAATACAGGGCAGTTTCACCCCCTTCCTGCCCAGGCCAATTTTTACTTTTCAGCGCCGTCACACTTTGAATGACAACTGCGCGGTTATGCAACACTGTACCCAAATAGAGCTTTCTTTTGGTGGTATTTGATCATCTCTGCGGTTCTTATTTTTTGCGCTATAAACAAAAGAAGAGTGACAAGTTTGGAAAAAAACACAATATTTTTTACTTTTTGCTATAATAAATATCCCCATTTAAAAAAATATATATATATATTTTCCTCAGTTTAGCCCAATATGTATTCTTCTACATTATTTTGTTAAAAAAAAATCTCAATAAGCGTATATTTTTTTTTTGGAGGGGGGGGGGGGTTGTCGGTCTCTCAGTGTGAGTAAATGCCCTGGCATCAATTGAAGTAAACCATGCCCCATCATTGGTGTCAGTGGGAGGAATTGTGCTCCCTTGTTGATGTAATGGGAGTAATAGTGCCCCAAGGGCCGTATATATGTAGGAAGGCAAATGGTAGTTTGCCCTTTGGCAGGTATGATACATGCTTAGTTACATTGTCCAAGGTGGACCAATATTCTTTAAACTAACATTTCAATTGGGCTTTAACTTTCCTGATTTGAGAATATGGCACATAGGGAGGAATATATTTTTACATTTTTGTCATCCCTCTAATTTCAGGCAACCTCAGCCATGGGGAAGAGCGAGAAGAAGGGAAAGAAAGGATCAAAGAAGAAGAAAGGAAGTAAAAAATCTCAGGAAGACAAAATGACGTTTGCTGAAGCTCTCCTGGCCTATCAGTCAGTATCCTGTCACCTGGGTGGGGTTGGAGCTCCCGGGATCAGAATCTTTGGGGGGGGGGGTCGAATACTTTTCATTTTAAAGTCCATTTAGAAAGAAATTATCTTGTGTCTGAGATGCATCTAAAGCAGACCTGGGCAAACTACGGCCCGGCGGACCTTTTAATCCGGCCCACCCCCGCCGCCGCTGCCACGTTAATCACCGCGGCGGGGAACATTAGACAGCATTCGTTTGAACAGCTGTTTTCCCCGCCGCGCATAGACACTCCCCCTTGGACGGATCTGTCCAATCGCGAGCAAGGGGGAGTCACATAGACACTCCCCCTTGCTCGCGATTGGACAGATCCGTCCAAGGGGGAGTGTCTATGCGCAGCGGGGAAAACAGCTGTTCAAACGAACGCTGTCTAATGTTCCCCGCCGCGGTGATAACAGTAGGCAGGGCCGGTGTAGCAGTAAGATCGGCATCCCAAGAAAATTGGCATCCCTTGTAGCAACTGAGCATGTGCCGATTTCAGTCCATTGAAATCGAGCGCAGAGCTGCTGCACTACAACACAGCTGAGTCAGATTAACTCTGCACGCGCCGAGAGCTATTGCAGAGGAACACTGCATCAGGATGACCGCGGGGGACACAGGCTTGTATAGGCTACCTACGGGGGGGGATCAGTCTGTATGTCCAGGGGGGGGGCAGTCTGTATGTCATGGGGGGGCAGTCTGTATGTCACGGAGGGGGGGGGGGTGCAGCCACTTGTGCCAACACACGCAGCCACTTGTGCCAACACACGCAGCCACTTGTGCCAACACATGCAGCCACTTGTGCCAACACACGCAGCCACTGTGCCACCATAAATTGTCGCCACTGTGCCAATCACACGCAGCCACTGTGCCAATCACACGCAGCCACTGTGCCAATCACACGCAGCCACTGTGCCAATCACACGCAGCCACTGTGCCAATCACACGCAGCCACTGTGCCAATCACACGCAGCCACTGTTCCCATCAAACACAGCCACTGTGCCAATCACACGCAGCCACTGTGCAATCAATTGTTGCCACTGTTCCCAAACACAGCCACTGTGCCAATCACATGCAGCCACTGTGCCAATCACATGCAGCCACTGTGCCAATCACACGCAGCCACTGTGCCAATCACACGCAGCCACTGTGCCCATCACACGCAGCCACTGTGCCAATAACACGCAGCCACTCTGCCCATCAAACGCAGCCACTGTGCCCATCACACGCAGCCACTGTGCCCATCACACTCAGCCACTGTGCCCATCACACGCAGCCACTGTGCCCATCACACGCAGCCACTGTGCCATCACACGCAGCCACTGTGCCAACACACGCAGCCACTGTGCCAACACACGCAGTCACTGTGCCATCAATTGTTGCCACTGTGCCCATCACACGCAGCCACTGTGCCATCAATTGTCGCCACTGTGCCCATCAAACGCAACCACTGTGCCATCACACGCAGCCACTGTGCCATCACATGCAGCCACTGTTTAATCAATTGTGGCTATTGATTAAACAGTGGCTGCCTGTCCCCAGCCTCTGTCCACCTCCTGTGTCATGTCCCCAGCGTCTGTCCCCCTCCTGTGTCATGTCCCCAGCCTCTGTCCCCCTCCTGTGTCATGTCCCCAGCGTCTGTCCCCCTCCTGTGTCATGTCCCCAGCGTCTGTCCCCCTCCTGTGCCATGTCCCCAGCGTATGTCCCCAGCCTCTGTCCCCCTCTTGTGTCATGTCCCCAGCCTCTGTCCCCCTCTTGTGTCATGTCCCCAGCCTCTGTCCCCCTCTTGTGTCATGTCCCCAGCCTCTGTCCCCCTCCTGTGTCATGTCCCCAGCCTCTGTCCCCCTCCTGTGCCATGTCCCCAGTCTCTGTCCCCCTCCTGTGTCATGTCCCCAGCCTCTGTCCCCCTCCTGTGTCATGTCCCCAGCCTCTGTCCCCCTCCTGTGCCATGTCCCCAGCCTCTGTCCCCCTCCTGTGTCATGTCCCCAGCCTCTGTCCCCCTCTTGTGTCATGTCCCCAGCCTCTGTCCCCCTCCTGTGCCATGTCCCCAGCCTCTGTCCCCCTCCTGTTCCACGTCCCCAGCCTCTGTCCCCCTCCTGTGCCATGTCCCCAGCCTCTGTCCCCCTCCTGTGTCATGTCCCCAGCCTCTGTCCCCCTCCTGTGCCATGTCCCCAGCCTCTGTCCCCCTCCTGTGCCATGTCCCCAGCCTCTGTCCCCCTCCTGTGCCATGTCCCCAGCCTCTGTCCCCCTCCTGTGCCATGTCCCCAGCCTCTGTCCCCCTCCTGTGTCATGTCCCCAGCCTCTGTCCCCCTCCTGTGCCATGTCCCCAGCCTCTGTCCCCCTCCTGTGTCATGTCCCCAGCCTCTGTCCCCCTCCTGTGCCATGTCCCCAGCCTCTGTCCCCCTCCTGTGCCATGTCCCCAGCCTCTGTCCCCCTCCTGTGCCATGTCCCCAGCCTCTGTCCCCCTCCTGTGCCATGTCCCCAGCCTCTGTCCCCCTCCTGTGCCATGTCCCCAGCCTCTGTCCCCCTCCTGTGCCATGTCCCCAGCCTCTGTCCCCCTCCTGTGCCATGTCCCCAGCCTCTGTCCCCCTCCTGTGCCATGTCTATAACAAGTACTCGTACCAGTTTTCCAACAATGATATTTACTGCTTTTTATAAAGAAATACAATTGATTTTATGCAGTATTGAGTTTAGCCTTTTGGCCCGGCCCTCCAAAATATTTTTAGTTTCTCATGTGGCCCCATCGAAAAAATAATTGCCCACCCCTGATCTAAAGCGTAGTTCTACTGTTTAGAGAAAACCCCACTTTATGTGTGTTCCCATTCACACACCATGCATATTTTTATTATATATATATATATATTATTTCTTACCTATTCGATGTTTCTCACGAGGAGGTGTCATGGCTGACTTCAAAGTTAGGATAGTGAGTCTGGGTCAAGTCTGTCTTTATTAGCATACAATGCAAGAAGCCCAGCCCCTACACCAGGGGTGTCCTAACTTTTTTCAAAGAGGGCCAGATTTGATGAAGTGAACATGCGTGAGGGCCGACCATTTTGCCTGACATTCTTTGAATCATTAAAGTTTAAGTGTGTTCATCTGAGCACTAATACACTGCCCAACAAGAATTTTTTTGCCTTTGTGGCTGTGTGTGGTGAAGAGAGATGAGCTTGGGCGTGTTATTTAGATATACTGTATATATTTCTTTTGTGGCCCCAATGAATCCAAGAGCGCTGCTTAGGACTGAGGATGAGCTTGGGGGTGTTATTTGGATATACCGTATTTATCGGCGTATAACACGCACAGGTTTACCATTGCCATGAATGCAGCCTCACCATTGCCATGAATGCAGCCTCACCATTGCCATGAATGCAGCCTCACCATTGCCATGAATGCAGCCTTACCATTGCAACCAATGCAGCCTTACCATTGCAACCAATGCAGCCTCACCATTGCAAAAAATGCAGCCTCACATGTGCCATGAATGCAGCCTTACATGTGCCATGAATGCAGCCTTACCATTGCCATCAGTGCAGCCTGAACGATGCCTATCTGTAGCCTCGGAGGGCAGAGGGAGGGGGGCTGGACGAGTGCCCAACGATTACAAACAGGAGAATCTCTTGTTTACTCTGTGGCCTCTTTAATACAAAGTCCCGTTTCCTATGAAAGACAGAACAGTCGTCCAATGGCATCCCAGGAGACGGGACTTCCAATCGGAGATTCTCTTCATGTAATCCGACGGTGCTTGTCCTGCCCCCTCCCTGTCCCCTCCAAGGCAGCGTCAATAAATACAGTATATATCTTTTGTGGCCCTGGGGGCCACAAACAATATATATATATCCAAATCCCCAGGGGGGCAATATTTAATCAACAGGGGAGCCACATTTGGCCCCCGGGCCGGACTTTGGACATGCCTGCCCTACACCTTTAAAGTAGTTGTAAACGTTTGATTTAAAAAAACAAATAACAAACATGATATACTTGCCTGCTACGTTTGCACAGAGCAGCCCCGATCCTCTTCTTCTGCGGTCCCCTGCCGACACTCCAGGCTCCTCCTCTTTATTGTTTGCGCCCATTGACACAGACAGCGTGACTTGGCCCGACCCCCGCTCCTGTGTCAGAGCTTTTGATTGACAGCAGCAGGAGCCAATGGCTTCTGCTCTTATCAATCTGTTCAATGAGGAGAGCGACAAGCCGCTGTGCACATCGCTGGATCGGATTGGGCTCAGATAATAAAAAAGGGAAGGAGGGACCTGGGGGGAACTGCAGCACAGAAGGTTTTTTACCTTAATGCATAGTGTGCATTAAAGCGGAGCTCCGCCCACTGCTGCAAAAATTAAAAGCTAGCAGCTTCACATACTGCAGCTGCTGACTTTTAATAATAGGACACTTACCTGTGCTGGAGTCCAGAGATGTCGGCACCGCAGCTGATGTTTCCATCAGCTAGCGGTTGCTGACGCCGCCATTGCCAGGTCCCTACTGCGCATGCACGAGGCACCACTGAGCTCTCCTACTGGAGGGAGCCGAGCTGCTGACGTAATGCGCCGCGGCCCGGTCTTCCAGAAGCGAGGACAGAATACCTGTCACAGACAGCGGTATTTACTCAGTGCAACTTATAGGCCTCATGCACAATAGGCGTTTTTGGACATTTTTACAGCAGCTGTTTTTGGCAGTAGACTTTTTTTTCTACAGTCAATAAACTCCCCATCATGTCATCCTATGTGTCCATGCACACAAAGGCTGTTATCAGCAGTTTTGGGCTTAAAAAAACAAAACAAAACAAAACTAGTGGGTTCTGAGAGGAGACTTTCAGCTATAAAAACGCTCTAACATCAAACGCTTGTAAACACAGATAAACGCTCAAGAACGTGGCTCACCAGCGTTTAACGTTTTTGATCCATTGAAAAAAAAAACGTGGAAAAATGCTTAACAACGCTAAAAAACACTATTGCAAAAACTTTAAAAGAAGTTAAAAACTCACTGCAAAGCTACTGGCGTTTTTAGAACGTTATTTTAACGTCCAGTGTGCATGAGGCCTTAATGTACCGTATTTATTGGGGTATAGCGCGCTCCCGCGTATAGCACGCACCCCTAAAGTTTTTTTCTGTGGAAAAAAGTTTTTTTGTACTTTGTACCAGTTTTGGTGTCTTGCGCGGCGTCCATCGGCGGCCTCGTCGGGTCCGGCGTCCGTCTGCGGCTTCGGGTGTCCTCTTCGTCGGGTCCGGCGTCCTTCTGCGGCGTCCTCGCGTCCTCCACGCTCGTTTTCCGCGCCGAGTTTGAATACTGCGCCGACATATACAGAGCGCAGTACACTCGTGTATTGTCAGGCAGGCTCGGCTACTCTCGCGCTGACGTCCAGGACGTCAGCGCGAGAGGAGCCAAGACTGGCCGACAATACACGAGTGTACTGCGCTCAGTATATGTCGGCGCAGTATTCAAACTTGGCGCGGGAAAGCGGGTATCGGCGTATACCGCGCACCCACGATTTATACCGCGCAAAAAAGTGCGCGGTATACGCCGATAAATACGGTAATTAAAAGATATAACGGCAACATTTCATAAAAAAAACAAAAACAGAATCACTGAGTTTGAAAAAGGATCACCCCCTTGTTTCAGTATTTAGTTGAGCTTTAATTACAGCCTCTAGTCTGTTGGCACATGTCTCCACTAAGTTTGCACATCCAGACTTTGCAATATTTGCAATATTTGCCCACTCTTCTTTGCAGAATTGCTTAAGTTCAGTTAAATTTGATGGTGACCGTTTGTGAACTGCAGTCCTCAAGTCATTACACAGATTTTCAATGGGGTTTAGAAGGGTCACTAAAGGATTATTTTTTTTAGCTAAATAGCTTCCTTTACCTTACTGCAGTCCTGGTTTCATGTCCTCATTGTTTGTTTTTGCTTTGATGTTGCTGTAATTCCTCTCTGTTCTGGACACTTCCTGGTTGTCTGTTTCCTGATGACCACAGTACTGTGAGATTTCTCACTGTGGTGACTAATCAAGGAGGTGTGATTACTGTGTGTCAGCATCAATCCAGTTTCGTTTTACAAAGCATCACTGCCCTCTATTGGCTCTTTGTCTCTGTACATCAGAGAACCAGGAAACAACAGCAAAAACGAAACTAAACTGTAGGTACATTATATGATTGATTTTGATCTATTTTTAATCATTTTTAAAGGGAATCAGTTAACTATTATGTCTCTATACCCTGTAAACAGTAATTTCAGCTAAAAAATGTTTTTCCTTTAGTGACCCTTTAAGTCTCGGCTCAGACTAGGCCATGCAAGGACATTCACCTTGTTCTTCTTCAACCACTGTGTGGTCATATTTGCTGTGTGCTTTGGGTCATTGTCATGTTGGAAGGTAAACCTTCTTCCCTGTGACAACTTTCTGGCAGAGGGCAGCAGATTTTTCTCGAGAATTTGATGGTATTTTGCCCCATCCGATATTCCTTCTATCCTGATAAATGCTCCAGTCCCAGCTGCATAGAAACACCCCCATAACAGGATATCACCCCCTCCATGCTTTACTGTAGGAATGAATGGTGTTATTTGGGTGGTGAGCTGTATTGGATTTCCAGCAGACATATAGTTTGGTGTTGAGGCCAAATAATTCAATTTTACTCTTATCTGACCAGAACACCTTTTTCCATGTGGCCTCAGAATCTCCCAGGTGCGTTTTGGCAAAGGTCAGTGGCCTTTCTCGAGGAGTGGCTTTTTTCTTGCACCCCTCCCACACAAGCCACATTTGTGGAGAATTTGTGGAGAATTTGTGATATTGTTGTCACATGCACACAATGACCACTCTTTGTCATAAATTCCTGCAACTGCTTCAGAGTTTCTTTAGGACTCTTGGTAGCAGGGCTGCCATCAGGGGGGTACAGGCAGTACACCTGTAAGGGGCCCGGATGGCAACCCCCTTTATTTAAAAAAAAGTTTGTTTTATATATTTTTTATTTATGTTTTTCTCTTTATTTTTATTAAAGGGCCCAGAGGTCCCCAGGGCCCCGGATAGCTACCCCTTTTTTAATATATATTTATATATATATATATATATATATATATATATATATATATATATATGTGTAACAGTCAACACCGTTTACGATTTCCCTTCCATTAACCACGACAGCTTATCCGACAGTCCGACAATCCAGCAGACACGATCCATCCCATTTCCCATAATAACCGAGACACAAGCTTCAGCTCTGGTTTCAAAATGTATGAATGCATTTAATGGTTCCTTAGCTTTCTTATATATATTGGCATCACACAATGGACAATGGACTGTCTTTCAGGAGCCTATTGACCTGTTGTGGGTCAGCATGAAATCACCTGTAATATGTCCAGATCTCCTGCAATACATAAATTAACAGTTATCAGTCACCCTATGCCCAAAAGGGGCACAGGGTGACCCTAGACCCAAGAGTCATTAGTGACGCTGGCACAGGAGTACCCCCCATCCTTCAAAAGTCCCTCGGTGTCATGTCATTCCGTTACAATATATATATATATATATATATATTTTTTTTTATTATTATTAAAGGGCCCAGAGGTCCCCAGGGCCCTGAATGGCTATCCCCCCCTTTTATTTTATAATTTTTTTATTTCTTCTTTTTTGTAATCGGCCCAGAGGTCCCCAGGGCAACCCCCCCTTTTTTTTTTTTTGCTCGTCAGCACCCAAAGCCCCCCAACCGTAATTTGCGGCGGCAGCACCCCCCCCCTGGTTCTCTGCTCCAGGGGGCCCATGCCTGAAGCTGTGTAAGGGGTCCAATAATTCCTGATGGCGGCCCTGCTTGGTAGCCTCTCTGACCAGTTTCCTCCTGGCTCTTGGATCCAGTTTGGAGCAAAATCCTGATCCAGGGAGGGTCTGTGTTGTACCAAATACCTTCCATTTCTTAATAAGACTTCACTGTGCTTCTAGCCATTGCTAAAGCCTTTGAAATGTTTTTGTATCCATCTCCTGACTTGTGCCTGTCCAGAACTTTACCCTGGAGATCTTTTGACAGTTCCTTGCCACCCATTGTTGATTGTTTGCTTCAGTTGCACTACCAGGGACTGAAATGCTCCAAGAAAGCTATTTTCATGCTAAGCTAATCAAAATGACCACAGCTGATCACAGTTGAAAATCAAATGGCTTTGTGTGTCATTGAGAAGGTGATTAGCTACACCTGATTGAGTTTACATTTTTAAGAGGGGGGGTGATACTTTTTCCAACTCAGTTATCCTGTTTTTGAATTTTGGTTATTTATTTTTTTCTGATATGTTGGTGTTATATCTTTCACTTGGATGTTATAGAATATATAGAATAGTAGATACAACTGGATAAAACATAAACTGTGTCTGTCTTTATTTCAGGCTGCAAAGTAACACAATGTAATTATTTTAAAGGGGGGGTGATTCTTTTTATACCCACTGTCCTTACCAAATTGCTATTTACCTTTGTGATGTACTCCTTAAAAAATAAAAATAAACTTTGAAAAGGTAATGTTGTCCAATGTACGGCCAGGTTACGTCAGAGAGGAGGTGCAGTAGGTGACAAATCGATGACAGGTGAGGGGACAGGTACTGAGTTTGTTTCATCTCACCATGAGAGAATAAACAATGGATGACCTATTATAAAACCATCCATCGGGAAATGAGGAAGTGAAATGTTAATCTATGTACGCCTGAGATGGAAACAATATGTGCATTGTGCGTTTATAATCCTGGATGGTGTTTTCACAAGCATGGGGTGTTTAAACAAGTCATTTCCTTCTATTCTTTTCATTAAGAACATTTCCTCAACCTAATCAGAGAGCCTTTATGCTTCATTACATTATAATCAAAAAGATTTAAAGATGAATTCCACCTCTGATTGTGTTTTTCATAAAACCCCTTTTACACAGTCCAAAGTGGCTTTACAACAGAGGGGCAGATCCACATACATCTGCGTGGGCGCAGCGTATGTGAGATACGCTACGCGGCTGTAACTTACTTTTCTTGTCTTTGAATCCTGAAAGAATTCACGCCGTAAGTTACGGCGGCGTAGTGTATCTCTCGCGGCGTAAGGGCGCGGAATTCAAATTGGGCGGGTAGGGGGGCGTGTTTCATTTAAATGAAGCGCGTCCCTGCGCCGAACGAACTGCGCATGCCCCGTCCGTCAAAACTCCCAGGGTGCATTGCTCCAAATGACGTCGCTAGGACGTCATTGTTTTCGACGTGTACGTAAATGGCGTCCAGCCCCATTCACGGACGACTTATGCCGCGTACAGACGGTCGTTTTTTGTGATGAAATAAAACAACGTTTTAAATTATGAAATAAAACGATGTTTTTGAAACATCATTTTCAAAAACGTTGTTGCCTACACACCATCGTTTTTTCACAATGCTCTAGCAAAGCGAGGTTACGTTTCACCACTTTTTTCCATTGAAGCTTACTTCATAACTAGCTTCTGGGCATGCGCGGGTTTAAAAACGTCGTTTTAAACGTCGTTTTTGCTACACACGGTCAATTTCTGTGAAACATAAAAAGGACGTTTTGAAAAACGACACAAAAAATTCGAGCATGTTCGAATTTTTTTTTGGTCGTTTTTTTGAAGACATAAAACGACGTTTTGCCCACACACGATCATTTTAAATGACGTTTTTTAAAACGTCGTTTTTTTTTCATCACAAAAAACGACCGTCTGTACGCGGCATTACGCAAACAACGTAAAATTTTCAAAATTATACGCGGGAACGACGGCCATACTTAACATTCAGTACGCCACCAGATAGCAGCTTTAACTATACGCCGGAAAAAGCCAAACGGAAACGACGTTAAAAAATGCGACGGCCGGTCGTACGTTCATGGATCGTCGGAAATAGCTAATTTGCATACTCAACGCGGATTACGACGGGAACGCCACCTAGCGGACGCCGAAAAATTGCATCTAAGATCCGAAGGCGTACGAAGACGTACGCCTGTCGGATCTAACCCAGATGCCGTCGTATCTTGTTTTGAGGATTCAAAACAAAGATACGACGCGGGAATTTTGAAATTACGCCGTCGTATCAATAGATACACCGGTGTACTTTCTTTGTGGATCTACCCCAGAGTCTGCAGGAGTCGATATAGTAGACTACTAGGGATTGGACAGGATAGAGGGGGGCAGAAGTGTGGTCAGTATTCTGTCTTTTCAGCATATCCAATCTAAGATCCCAAAGACTTTCTTTTATTCTAATTGTTTTTTTTTCTTAATATTTTATTTAAATTGTTATTTCTAATGAACATAGGCGTGCACACAGGGTGTGCCAGGTGTGTCTGGGCACACCCTAATCACCCTGTTCTGAGCAGATTCCCCCTTCTGCTTGGCTTTAGAGAAAGGGATCAAGGATTCTCTGTCCTCTGTCCCTTTCTCTGCCTCAAAAGTGAGACATCAGGGGTCTGTTTAGACCCCTAATATTTCACCAAAGCCCTCCGATGGGGCTCCTAAAAAACTGTAAAAAAAAATGGTAAAAAATGATTGTAAAAAAAAAAAATGGTAAAAAATGAAAAATAAATGGTAATAATAAAAAAAAAAAATAAAGTTAAGCTATTGACACCAGTCTCTGCCCTACTGACACCGTCCACTGCTCTACTGACACTGTCGATTGCCCTGCGGCTATATATATATATATATATATATATATATATATATACATACATGCATGTGTGTTTGCACACCTATGATAATGAATATTTGTTTGCATTATTTGGTCATTTTTATATCTGCCCAAAAGTAAGCTTAAAGAGGAGTTCCACCCAAATTTGGAACTTCCTCTTAACCCACTCCTCTCCCCCTTACATGCCACATTTGGCATGTAATTTTTTTGGGGGGGGAGTGGGGGCTTCAGCATGAGTGGGACTTCCTGTCCCACTTCCTCCTTCCTGTAGGCGACTAAGCTTAGTCGCCTTCAGGAAGTGGCTGCTGTAGGCGATCGCCTAGGACACGTCACAGGTCCTAGGCGATCTCCTGGCCAATTACAGGGCGCGGCGCCGGGCCGCGCCGCTCGCGCATGCGCAGTGGGTGCCCGGCTGTGAAGCCGAAAGCTGTCACGGCCGGGTGCCCACACTGAAGATGAAGACGCCGGCCGGGGAGGGGGGGAGAGGAGCGGAACCCCGGCCGGCGCGTCGCTGGAGCGCTGGAGCAGGTAAGTGCCTGTTTATTAAAAGCCAGCAGCTACACTTTTTGTTGCTGCTGACTTTTAATAAACATACAAATGGCTGGAACTCCCCTTTAAAAGCCAAATTTTTGGAAACTTAAAAATGATTGCTTGCAGTGGGACTTTGCTCACACTGCAAGGTTAATTGCTCATTTATGTCTAATGGGTCTAATGGGTCGGTGAGGCTTAGGTCTCCCTTACTAGATGCTCCCAGTCACAAGCGCAGTCACATGCACAATACAGACTCAGGGGCAGATCCACAAAGGTAATTTCAAATTTTGCGTGTCGTATCTTTGTTTTGTATCCTCAAAACAAGATACAACGGCATCTTGGCTAGATCCGACAGGCGTACGTCTTAGTACGCCGTCTGATCTAAGCTGCAATTTTTTGGCGGCCGCTAGGTGGCGTTTCCGCCAAATTCCGCGTCGAGTATGCAAATTAGCTAGTTACGGCGATCCACGAACATACGACCGGCCGTGACATCTCCTTCGTGAGCATTGGCTTGTTCCGGGTTAATTTTGAGCATGCGCACTGGGATAACCCCACGGACGGCGCATGCGCAGTTAAAAAAAAACGTTGTTTTCGTTGGGTCACGACGTATTAACATAAAACACGCCCCCATCACAGAGATTTGAATGGCGCGCCATTACGCCGCCAAAGATACACTACGCCGCCGTAACTTACGGCGCAAATTCTTTCAGGATTAAAAAAAAAAGAACAAAGTTACGGCGGCATAGTGTATCTTAGATACGCTGCGCCCGGCGCAGAGGTACGTGGATCTGCCCCTCAGTCTTTAGGGGATGCCTTTTTAGAATTTGAACACCACTTACATGGCTCTGAACATGATCGTGTGCACACTCCCACCGCTACCAATGACGCAAGCCGTGCTCTATCATGGCTTAGTGGGCTATAATTTTGTATGGTTATATTATGGTTCCCATGTTCGCAGATCTGCTTACTAGGAGCGTTAATGCAGTCGCCATGAGGTGGCCAGTCTCTTGGTGAGGCATGAACGAACATCCTTAAAGTGGAGTTCCACCCATAAATATTACATTACATCAGTAGTTTTAAAAAAATGTCATTAGTCCTTTACGAAATTTTTTTTTTTTTTTTAGATGCCTTCAAAGTGTTGTTGCTAGGCAGAATAGTTAATCTTCCCACTTCCTGCACCTAGGTGCTTAAGCTTCCTAACCTACACCGCACAGACTCCTGGGAATGTAGTGGGTGTAACTTTCCAGGAGTCTGTGCACTCCCCAGTCTCAAAGAATCATGTGACTTGGACAGCACAGGTGCTGAAACCTGATCTGACACTGCTTGTGCAGCACTGAGCATGTGCGAGATCTGCAAGGCTGAAATCCAGGAAGTCATACAGTCTGGCTTCATGATGCCCACACTTAAGATGGCCCCAGTCAATTTCTATTTTATAAACTGTCTAAATGCTCTAACAACCTAACAAAACGGACCTTAGTTTACAGACTAACTTTACTAGAATACATTAAGCTTGTGTATTACAGGGGTATTTATATTTAAAAAGTGAAATTGTGGCCGGAACTCCGCTTTAAGCCCTCTTCCACACAGGCGGACTCCGACGCTACGCTAAGCTTTGGGGGAGAAGTTGGGGTTGCACACTGTGCATAGCGCACCCCTAAACCCTGCACTCTGTACACAGCACATCCCTGAACTCTTCACTCTGTACGTAATGCACTCCTGGATCCTGCACCCTGTACATAGCACACACATAAACCCTGCACTCTGTACACAGCACACCCCTGAACTCTTCACTCTATACATAACTCACTCCGTGAACACTGCACTCTGTGTATAAGGCACCCCTGGAACTGCAATCTGTACATCGTACACCCCTGAACTCTTCACTCTGTACGTAACGCACTCCTGGATCCTGCACCCTGTACATAGCACACCCCTAAACCCTGCACTCTGTACACAGCACGCCCCTGAACGCTTCACTCTGTACGTAACGCACTCCTGCACACTGTGCATAAGGCACCCCTGGAACTGCAATCTGTACATCGCGCACCCCTAAACTCTGCACTCTGTACGTAATGCACTCCTGAACCCTGTAAGTAGTGCACCCCTGATACAACTGGCCCTTTGAGGGCAACCATACTGCTGATGCGACCCACAATGAAATTGAGATTGACACCCCTGCTCTAGAAGGTGTAGCTACACATTTATATAATGATAAAAAAAATTATATTACTATGTTATAAAGTATAAGCACATAAACCTGGTGCAACAATCACATAAGAAAATACATTTTTAGGTTCATTTTATATAACTATAATTTCCCAACGAACAGAAAACTCATTATTGTATTATATAATTGCCTGCAGAATTCAGATGAAGGAGTCTATGATCGAAGAACTCTTGGCTGAGGTGAAACAAATAGAAGAAAAGAATACGAGATACAAGGAACGGGTATGTGTTATTATAAGGGAATGCACTTAAAATCTGTTAGCTTTCTAAATTCATTAAAGTATAAGTAAAGGAAAAACTTTTTTTTAGTTTTGAATAGAATGTAGAGGGATTAGAACTCCTGACAGTTTATATTGATGTCTGTGCCCCCATTAAGGATATTCCTCCTCTCTCTATTGTCCTGTTTACCATTATCATTGAAAGTGAAAAAGAAAAAGAAAATCCCACATTTTGGGTTGTGTAACGGAATGGCCCGTGACACACAGAGACTTTTGAAGGATGTGGGGTACTCCTGTGCCAGCTTCACCAATAACTCTTGGGTCTAGGGTCATCCTATGTCCCTTTTGGGCATAGGATGACTGAGAACTGATATCTCGGATTACATGAGATGGGACATTAATGATAATTCATGTATTGCAGGATCTTGGAATATTGCAGGTTGCTTATTCTGACCCCCAACAGGTCAATAAGAATGTCTCATAGACTGTTGAGATGCTAATTAAGGCTGCATATTGTGGGATGTTTAAGTGTCTTGCTGTGATTGCATTCTGTGTCCATTGTGCTAATTAGGTCTGCTTCTACAGAGCATTTCATTATGTATGCTAATGACACTGTTTTGTGTGAAAAGTCTATTGATGATAGATATGTGTTGGCAGTCTGACTTCTCAGGTATAGTGAATTAGCATGTCAATTATGTTTAGTAAAGGAATGTGTTTTGTGTAACAGGTGGGGATCACTTATCGCAGAGCCAGACTGTCTGAATGATGATTAGTAATTAGCCCATCTGAATGTGTATTGAAGCCCCCATTGTGTGATGTTGGGGGTGGAGAGTTTCATTGTCCCTGTAACATGCTTTTTGGTTGTGAACTGTATAAAAACCTGAGTTTTACCATTAAAATATTCTTTCATTTTGGAACCAGAAACAGAGCTGTATGTCTCGTTATTCTGGGAAATGGAATGGATAGTGCCTGCTGGATTGCCGGATAAGCTGTAGTGGTTGGTGGAATGGAAGATCGTGAACAGTGTTAACCCCTGACCGTTACAGGTTGTCCCTAGAAAAGAAATAGAGGGAAAGTCTTCCAGTGGGGACACTAGTTCTGGTGACCTGGATGCCCCAATAAGTTACTTGTAACATTTTAGTCACCCCCTGCAATAGGAACTTCATTTTTGGTGGGATAGTCTCCAATGCTTATCTACTTGTGGGAATCTCTCCAATTCATCCAGATAAATCTTATTGTGTTTTTGCATCCAGAATGAACGTCTAAAGGCCGAGCAGACGGGACATGTCAACGAACTCTTAAGTGAGGCCAAATCCCAGGAACGGGAACTGGCTAAGAAAGAGATCGTCAACCGGGAACAAGTAGACGAGCTGATGAAAGAGAAATGGGATTTTATTCGGCAAAAGGAGAATCTGCTGGAAGGTACGACACATATATCCACATACAGGGGACATACAGTTCTTTTACACAGCTGAAGGACAATGTATTTCCATCCTCCAGTAAATCCTCTTTCAGTATAGAAAAAAAAACTGGCCTCAGATGTAAGATTCTGATTACCTGCCAAAGGATTTGTATTTTTGTTTCTCCAGTTCTAAGAATTACGCAGCTCTGCCACATAGCACATCCAGGGCCATTTGGGGGCCCCAAGCAAAATGGGGGGCCCCAAGCACCCCCCGCCTACGTTAGCGCTACACTAATTTTTTACACCCATGTTCTTACTCCTTCCCTCCTCCCTAGTCCCTATATTTTTCTATTCTCACCTCCCCTTCTTCCCTGTAGGCTCCCGCTGTAGCGTGGCCGAGCTCCTCTTCCTCCTGTCAGTACGGTGTTCTATCATTATGGGTCCCAAGTCCCCTAACAGATAGTGCCCGGGCCGGGTACCGCGCGGTACAGGAGATTCAGTTTCCTGTGTTCCCGGCTGAACTGAAAGGAAGTGAGCACTCAGTGTGCACTTCCTGTCAGTCCAGCCAGGAACAGGAAACTGAATCTCCTGTACCACGCGCCGTACCAGGCCAGACTGACAGGACTCCAGGAGGAAGGAAGAGGAGCTCGGCCACGCTACAGCCTGGGAAGGGGAAGTTGGGGGCCCCAGGCCAGCTCGGGGCCCCAAGCAATTGTTTGTTTTGCCTGTCCTGTAGCAACAGGCCTGAGCACATCCCTGTTTGATCGGGAATGAAGCATCTCGTTAACACTAAAGCCCTGTACACACGATCGGATATCTGATGGAATCTTATCCGATGGATTTTTTCGTTGGATATCCGATGAAGCTGACTTTCATCAGTCTTGCCTACACATCATCAGTCAAAAATCCGACCGTGTCCAAAGCGGTGACGTAAAACACTACGACGTGCTGAGAAAAATGAAGTTCATGCTGTCGATTTAATTCTGAGCATGCGTGGATTTTTGACCGATGGATTTCCACACAGACGATTGTTTTTTTCTATCGTTTTTTTATCCATTGGAAAATTTTAAAACAAGTTCTATTTTTTTCCACCGATGGAAAACAAACCGATAGGGCCCACACACAATCGTTTTTTTTTCCCGATGAAAACGGTCCATCGGTCTGTTTTCATCAGACAAACCGATCGTGTGTACAGGGCTTGACAGGTCTTGTGCCTCCCCAACCCTTTGCACTGCAGCAGTTACAGTTTTTTTTCCTTCTAATGTAGGCACAGCTGGAGTAGAAAAGCCTGTCCCCTGCCTGCATGCTGCAGAGAAGGACTCTTGCTCTCTATGGGGATGCCGTGGACTCATTGCAGAGGTCCAACACATTCCACATATCTATATTTCTGCAATCAGCAGAGCTCATGTTCCCTGCTGATTTGAGATTTCCTACTCAGCAAGGGGTGTGTTGACCTCCGCAGAGAGACCACTGCCTCCCCACAGAGATCAAGGATCCTTCTCTGCAGCTATTGCAGGGGACAGGCTTTTCTACTCAAGCTGTGGCTGATTTAAAAAACGAAAAAAACAAACTGTAAGGACCCATTTACATCTTGTGTTGTAGTAACAAGCATGTTACCGCAACGTGCAGCAGCATACTGTATTGCAATGCTGTTCATCGCACTGCACCACAACGCATGGCATACATATTACATAATAACGCACCAAAAAAATCTAAACAGGCCCACAGGGCCAGATTCTCAGTCAGCGGCGTATCTCTGCCCGGGCGTAACGTATCCGATTTACGTTACGCCTCCGCAACTTAGACGGGCAAGTGCTGTATTCTCAAAGCTCCGTAAGTTGCGGCGGCGTAGCGTAAATTGGCCGGCGTAAGCCCGCCTAATTCAAATTTGGATCAGGGGGGCGTGTTTTATGTAAAACTACTGTGACCCGACGTGATTGACATTTTTGCGGAACGGCGCATGCGCCGTCCGTGGAATTTCCCAGTGTGCATTGCTCCAAAGTACGCCGCAAGGACGTCATTGGTTTCGATGTGAACGTAAATGGCGTCCAGCCCCATTCACGGACGACTTACGCAAACGACGTAACTTTTTCAAATTTCGACGCGGGAACGATGGCCATACTTAACATTGGTACGCCGCATGTAGGCCTCATATAGCAGGGGCAACTATACGCCGGGAAAAGCCTAACGTAAACGTCGTAACTTTACTGCGTCGGCCGCGCGTACGTTCAGGAATTCGCGTATCTAGCTAATTTGCATACTTGACGCGGAATTCGACGGAAGCGCCACCTAGCGGTAAAAAAAAAAATGCAGTTAAGATCCGACGGCGTAAGAGACTTACGCCTGTCAGATCTAATGGATATCTATGCGTAACTGATTCTAAGAATCAGGCGCATAGATACGACGGGTCGGATTAGGACTTACGACGGCGTACATGGCGCTGCGCCGTCGTAAACCCTTTCAGAATCTGGCCCTAAGACTGCACACCTTTTGTTTTAAAGCACTTGGTTTGAATTAAAAGTTCAGTTAGACTTTAAAAGATGCGCTTGCTGATGTTTTATTGAATACATTTCTGCATTAACCCTTTTACTGCCACTGCCGTATGTACTGCAGTCTGTGGGAGTGTGTGTAAATCTGACAATCTGATTGTTAATTAATCCGGTGGCCATGCACCCCGATCTGCATCGCTTCCCTCCCCCTTGCGCGTGCCCCGGTGATGGTCCTTGGGCTCCCCGAGCCCATCGTCCGACCCGGGATCGGTATGTCGGGTTCCACCGGGGAGAAGGGAGATCCCGCTAATGACCTGGGTCCTAGAGTCACTTTTCCCAGTATGGTTGGGGAAGAAGCTAATGGAGTGTAATCTGCAATCTATTAGCTTCAATGGAGGACTGGTGAGACATCAGGGGTCTTTTAGTCCCCTGTTGTCTCTTTAAAGAGAACATGTCATCAAAAAGGCATAACTTGGGGGAACTTTTGTCCCCAATGTGATGGAAAAAAAACATACACACATGTACGAATATAAATGTATGCGTCGGGGGCACCTACACACAAAAACATCAATTGCACTATACATGTTACATAGCTCCGAGCATGCTGGAGTGAGAGCAATAATTCTACGCCCATTATTCACTGTTAGCTCTAAACTGAAGACCTGTTGGGGTTTTTAAAGCATCTTCTATGGAAAATATAGGGTACCAAAGTTTATCGCCGTTTCATGGGTGCACACAGCTTTAATGCCGCGTACACACGATCATTTTTCGGCATGAAAAAAACGTTGTTTAAAAAAAATGTCATTTAAAATGATCGTGTGTGGGCTTCACATCATTTTTCGGCTTCTGAAAAAACGCCCAATTTTTTTTTCCGAACATTTTTAACAACATTTTAAACAATCTCGTTTTTCAGGTTGTAAAAAATGATCGTGTGTGGGCTAAAACAACGTTAAAAACCCGCGCATGCTCAGAAGCAAGTTATGAGATGGGAGCGCTCGTTCTGGTAAAACTACCGTTCATAATGGAGTAAGCACATTCATCACGCTGTAACAGACAGAAAAGCGCAAATCGTCTTTTACTAACACGGAATCAGCTAAAGCAGCCCAAAGGGTGGCTTCATCCGCATGGAACTTCCCCTTCATAGTGCCGTCGTACGTGTTGTACGTCACCGCGCTTTGCTAGAGCATTTTTTTTAAACGATCGTGTGTGGGAAAGGCCGTTTTAATGATGAAGTTGGAAAAACTTTGTTTTTTCTACATGCCGAAAAACGTTGTTTTTTTTCATGCCGAAAAATGATCGTGTGTACGCGGCATAAGGCTTGACATTTTTGGTATCTGTTTACTTGACGCAACCTCATCTTAATTTAGCATTTCATAAACTGTTGTGCTAATATTGTATGACTTAAAAAATTGGATCTACCACCTTTTTATTCTCTAGGGCAGTGTTGGCGAACCCTGGCACGCCAGATGTTTTGGAACTACATTTTCCATGATGCTCACGCACTCTGCAGTGTAGCTGAGCATCATGGGAAATGTAGTTCCAAAATATCTGGGGTGCCAAGGTTCGCCATCACTGCTCTATTAATTACACAGGTTCTGTGGCTAATTAAGGTGGTAATTAAATTCACTTAGTGCCTTATCTGCATTAAATTAGCCCCAGAACCTGTGCAATTAATATGTGTTTGGGTTTAACCACTTCAGCCCCGGAGGATTTAGCTGCCAAATGACCAGGCCACTTTTTGTGATTCGGCACTGCGTCGCTTTAACTGACAGTTGCACGGTCGTGCGACGTGGCTCCCAAACAAAATTGACGTCCTTTTTTTCCCACAAATAGAGATTTATTTTGGTGGTATTTGATCACCTCTGCGGTTTTTATTTTTTGCGCTATAAACAAAAATATAGCGTCAATTTTAAAAGAAAGCAACATTTTTTACTTTTTGCTATAATAAATATCCCCAAAAAATATATAAAAAAAACTTCCTCAGTTTAGGCTGATATGTATTCTTCTACATATTGTTGGTAATAAATAGATCGCAATAAGCGTTTATTGATTGGTTTGCGCAAAAATTATAGCATCTACAAAATAGGGGATAGTTTTATGGCATTTTTATTAATACGATCACTGTCCTGTCACTAGGTAGAACAGGGAGATGCCTTGTTTACACAGGCATCCCCCTGTTCTGCAGTTCCGTGACACGATCGTGGGACACCGGCGGACATCGAGTCCGTGGGTCCCGGTGATAGAGACTCATTCATTAATTTCCTGATACAATCTCAGGGTTACCCATTTCTGCCGTCTGATTCAAATTACTATGGTGAAATATGTGCAAATCTACAGACAAAATAAATTCCACATCTCAGCTTCAATCAGAAAACAGGAAGAGCAAGCCCTCCTCACTTCAGTTTTATTAAAAATACAACATCACAAAAATGCATTTGATTGGTTCACATTAAACAGAAACACTCACCGATCCCTCCCATTCACCCTCTGACGTCTGTAGCACATGTTATTCAATGTCCATACACAGGGGTTCCTTGATCAAAGAGTTACCCAGTCCAATCAGATGATTACACGATTTAAAGTCTCTTTTAGTCATCCAAATAGGCAAGAGGCAAGAGGTTTGCCATATAAGGTACCAGCAGTTTTGAGACATAAATTCCTTTTGGGGTGGAGACAGGAGGGGGGCAAAGTCACAGTTTCCTCTTGAAGCTATACAGGAAATACAGGGGGGGTGGAAGAACATTTGCCAGTCTCAAAACAGGCTTGTCCTTCAATTTCAATGCGGTGTTCTTTTGACTTTAAAAACCAACATATATCATTCCTGATATAAACTCTTTAAGGAAAATTATCTTGTTGTGATACATATATTTCACACATGCATATATATAATGTATTGATATAAAAACAATATGAAAATATAAAAAAGAAACTAAAGGAATATAAACCGAGAAACATTTTAGTAAAAGAATAAGCTTAACTCAAAAATAGGCATTATTACAATCTATCACACCGGGTGCACAGTCATGGAGCTTGCGGCAGGGGCACAACGCGAAATTCAAAGCAACATACGTTGCTATGAATACATACGTTGCTTTGCGCAGCCGTGGCATTTAGGGTGACCACATTTCCAAACTACCATTCAGGGACACCCTCCCTTCCCAAAAATCATCTTGTGCTGTAACGAATCACAGCACAGTGATTGGACACAAGAGGCGGGATTTATGATTTCTCCAATCACAAGCTGGGGGCTGGGATTGTGCTCCTCCAGGCATTCCCGGCCAGGACAGTAATGTCAGTGAGTAAAGCGGTGATGTGGCAGCCTTTTTTGAGGGCATCAGGGGGGGGGGTGGCTGTGTTAGTTTCTTTCCGGGACACTGTATTGTCCTGGAATGAATGTGCCCGGGACAGACCTGCAAAATACGTGACTGTCCCGAGCAATCCGGGACATGTGGTCGTGTTCGGCAAGTGGTTAAAGGGATGAGTTGGCAACCCTAACTGACGGGAGCATTCTGGCGGGGCGGGGGCCGGTCCCCCTGTTAGAAAACAATAGCACAGCAAGGAGATCGCTGTACTAACATTGCATAGTTACTTGTGTCTTTTATATCCATCTGGATTTCTTACCCAAACAAGCAACCTGCAAAAAAAAAAAGACTTATCATACTTACCTCTCTAGTGGGTGCTGATAAAAGATGCTTGCAGGTGATCTAGCCTGCCAGACTCCTACTATAAATAAAAGAGCACTTTTGGTTGTATAGACTGTTTAGAGTATTTCCAGGAATTTATTTCCTATATACTGCTGCCTGCTGTCGGAAATATTTCCAATTCATGACAGCATCACTCTGCAGTCTTCTCTCTCTTCTGCAGAGTTTCCATTGATATTAGCTGGGGAATAAAGTTATTTTTATATTTGTCTTTTCTCTCAGCACAGCGCAGCTCTAATACTTAACATTTATCTCCCCAGAGCTCCGAGCCTCCCCTGTTCCTTCTCCTCGCTGCAAGTCTGTTAGTTCAGGAGCAATTAAATCCAACCGACGGAGGAGGAGTGAGCCTGGAACTTGTACCTTTATTCCACCATATGAGAGACTGTAACCAAGGCAGCATACCGAGGAAATTATATAGCTTTAGATTGTAAAGATTTTTAGATTATATTTCCCTATATATATATATATATATATATATATATATATATATATATATATAGATATTTTTTTAATTTTATTTATTATAATATATATATATATGAGCATTATGATGGTTACTCACTCTGGGGCTGTGTATTTTGGTGTACAGACCACTACACCAGCAGCGTGGGGCACCACGGCAACTATATTTAGCAGGGTGTGGAAAAGTAGTCAGGAAAAGATGTACTTACCCTTTAACCACTTCACCCCCGGAGGATTTGGCTGCCAAGGGACCGGGCCACTTTTTGCGATACGGCACTGCGTGGCTTTAACTGACAATTGCGCGGTCGTGCGACGTGGCTCCCAAACAAAATTGATGTCCTTTTTTCCCCCACAAATAGAGCTTTTTTTTGGTGGTATTTGATCACCTCTGTGGTTTTTATTTTTTGGGCTATAAACAAAGATAGAGCGACAATATTGAAAAAAATATATATATTTTTTACTTTTTGCTGTAATTTTTGTACTTTTTGTTATCCCCAAAATAATATATAAAAAAAATAATTTTTTCCTCAGTTTAGGCCGATACGTAGTCTTCTACATATTTTTGGTAAGCGTTTATTGATTGGTTTACGCAAAGGAAGGAAGGTGTTAAGTGTGTCCTAGGGAGTGATTATAACTGTAGGGGGGCAGGGCTTACTGTGACACGACACTGATCACTGCTCCTGACGAGAGGGAGCAGACGATTAGTGTCCTGCCACTAGACAGAACAGGGAGATGCCTTGTTTACACAGGCATCTCCCCATTCTGCAGCTCCGTGAGACGATCGCAGGACGCCGAGTCCACGGGTGCCGCGGACACAGTCACGGAGCTCTTGGCAGGGGCGCGCGCCCACGTTGCGACAAATTTAAAGGGACGTACCTGTAGATACTTATTTTTTATGTTTTACATTACTATAACTGCAAATGGGCCAACCTGAAGTGATCTATCAGGACTTAATTTTATGAATAATGTTTCACTTTAACTTCTAAGTTTAAATGCAGCAACAACAGTTGTCATTGTTTCCCAGACTGAAGTGACTACATGATTGAAATTAGGCTGAAAACATTATACTAATCTGGCGTGGACAGTTCCACTCCAAGAGACCTATTTTGCCTGAAAACAAAGAGAAAAACTACAAAAATCGCCTCAAAAATGCAGCGTCTATGACCACCTCGATTGTCTCTGTGACGGGAGTCACTTTGGGTGGGGGGCTTGTGGAACCCAGCTTGCTTTGGAGATTGTCCATTAGGGGCACAGGGTGACCGAGAACCCCAGTCTGATCTGTACTAGTCAGACTCGCTTTACAGCCACACTGGAATGTTGTATATATGTATATATTGTGTTGTTTCATGCTGTTAGACTCTTTGCTGGGATTGTTTGGGGTGTGGCTGTGTCCCATTGTTCTGTTGTGTCTGTCTTAGGAGAAGTGTATTATGGAATGGATGTTTGTATTGGTATTCCTGGCATGTAAACCACGGGCAGGGCATAGAGGGGAGGGGGGGGAATCCCTCCAACAGCCCTCCCTGCTGATAAGGTGCTCTATTGTTCAAATGTTTCAATGCCTCCGTGTTCATTATTGCTGATTGGACAGTTTACCCTGCCCTGAATCCAAGAGAGGGGGATTGTCCCTGAGTTGTATATCTGTTGTTACATGTGTTTTTCACCCTACATTGAGTTATGGCTAATGACTTAATGAGCTAAGCATTTATGGCAGACATAGTCCTGTTGAGGACGGGGGTCCGTCACTAGACATGTGCAATTCGTTTAGTTTCTAATTAGTTTTTTAACGAAAATTTGGAAATTCGTTAATTTCAAATTTTCGTTTTCACAAATTTTTTATTTCCGAATTTTTGGACTTCCGAAAAATTCGAATTGCCGAATTTACGCATTTTTCAATTTCCGAATTTTCGGACTTCCGAAATTTCGAATTTCCGAATTTTTCAATTTCCGAATTTCGAAATTTTTCGGAATTTTTGTATTTCAGAATTTTTAAATTTCAGAATTTTCGTATTTCAGAATTTCGGAAATTCGGATTTTCGGAAATTCAAATTTTTTAATTTTTTTTTTATTTTCGAAATTCCGAATTTTCGAAATTTCAAATTTTTCATTTTTTATTTTCGAATTTTTCAAATTTCGAATTTTTCAAATTTCGAATTTTTCAATTTTCGAATTTTTCAATTTTCTATTTTTTGAATTTACAAATTTTTTATTTTCGAAATTCCAAATTTTCTAATTTTCGTAATTCCGAATTTTCTAATATTCGAAATTTCTAATTTTCAAATTTTTGATTTTCGAAATTTCGAAAATTAAAAAAAATCTGAATCTTCGAAATTGTTTCATTTCCGAAATTTTCCGAATTGTTTGAATTTCCGAAAATTAGTTTTTTTCATTTTCGTGTCATTTTTTTTTCAGAAATTTCATTTTTTCTGTTTTATTTGTTTTTTGCTTTTTCGGAAATCCGAAATTCCGAAATTTAGAATTTCCGAATTTCCAAAAAAAGCAAAAAAGGGAATAAAACGGAAACATTTTTTTTTTCGATTTTCCAGAATTTCCGAAAAAAATCAAAAAACAAAAATAAACGAAAAAATTTTTTTTTGGCAGTGCACATGTTTATCCGTCATAGACACAGTCTCTTTCCAGTGCTGACCTTGTAGTGGAAATGTCTGTGCCAGGGTCACACAGGCAGCTCCGGCACGCGTCTCCACATGGAAAGAAAAGCACATCTCTGTAACATTTCCTTTATTCTTCAATTTTTGCTTTTCAGAGAACAGCAGAGAAATATTGCATCTGGAGAAGCAGATTACAGTGGCAAAGACAGAGAGGGATTATTGGCTGGAATATAAGAATGTGGGGAGCCCAGAGCATGCCAAACAGATTCATCTCCTGCAAGAGGACATCAAGCATATGTCACAGAACTTCACAGAGATAAATGGTCAGTCCCATATCAGTTCAAGTAAAAAATTTATTTAATAATCGCCTCTCCTGCTACCCACACCACTGATTGCTCCAGCAGTGAGGAGAACAATCTTCTGAGTCTAAAACTTCCAGAAGTGTCAGATTCCTGGCCTGCAAGTGCTTTAAGGTTCCTTCCACCAGCCTCTGCATCACAACTGTATCTTGTAGAACAATGGTTCTCAACCACCGGGTCATCACGGCCTCCCTCCTCCCGGGATCAAGCCAGCTGCAGATCCCCTAAACTCCCACAGGGCCTCACAGCTGCCATGGTGCCACCCAGGGGAGGGCTGGCAGCCTTAGGCCTTGGGGGAAGGCCAGTCAAGTGGCTTATTAAACAAACCAATTGAAGCAGCAAGTGAAGGATTACAAGTCCCAGCATGAACCCCTGAGATCTAAGGATGTCACCCCCGACTGATGTGCACTCTTTAGGCCAGTGCCAGTCCTGGCTGTGACAGCTTTGCTGCTGCTGTGGTGGCCTTTTCTGGGCAGAATCAGATCAGGTTGGGGGAAATTGCCACCCTGCCCCCTGGCCCAATCCGCCACTGGTGCCACCTAACCTCTAAAAGTGACTTACCTTTCCCCTTAACCTCCTACACTCAGGCCCCCTGAGAGCCCTCAGCCCCCAAAGTTTACCAGGCCCTGATCTCAATAAGGCTGAGAACTAGTGTTGTAGAGGATGATGGAGGAAACCTCAGCGTACTGCGGGACATAAATCTGAAAATTCTTTCATGGGCCTCTTCTTCTCAATGCAAGAGAGGTGAGTATTATAACGTATCTCAAGACAAATGTAGTTACATAGGGCCAGATTCACAAAAGAGATACGACTGCGTATCTCCTGATACGCTGTCGTATCTCTGTGATCCGCCCGTCCTAACTATGCGGCTGATTCATAGAATCAGTTACACATAGATAGCCCTAAGATCCGACAGGTGTAATTGACTTACACTGTCGGATCTTAGGATGCAATACTTCGGCCGCTGCTGGGTGGAGTTTGCGTCGTTTTCCAGCGTCGGGTATGCAAATTAGCTTTTACGGCGATCCACGAAGGTACGCGCGTTCGTTATGTCATCGCTAGTCAGTTTTTCCCGTCGCAAAGTTAGGCCTGCTTTTTCATGGCCTAACTTTAGACGAGCCATGTTAAAGTATGGTTGTCGTTCCCGCGTCAAATTTCAATTTGACGTCCGGGTATACGAAAGTACGTTACGCACGTCGCCATTCAAAACATTACGTCGGGCGACGTCATTTCGCGCAATGCACGTCGGGAAATTTTCACACGGAGCATGCGCAGAATGTTCGGCGCGGGAACGCGCCTAATTTAAATGGTGCCCGCCCCATTTGAATTAGGCGGGCTTGCGCCGAGCGGATTTACATTACACCGCCGCAAGTTTACAGGTAAGAGCTTTGTGAATCAGGCACTTACGCTGTAAACCTGCCGCGGAGTAACGTAATTCTACCTGAATCTGGCCCATAGTTGTTAAGGTTGAATAAAGACACCAGTCCATCCAGTTCAACCTACAAAGTGTGTGTGAGTTTATATTATATAATATTAAACCCCATATCTCTGTATGTTAGATTCTGAGTACTTTTTATTTATCACCGCCATTTGGACACGCCCCTGTAACCAGTTTTCTATCAAGGGACATACTCCATGGTCCATGTCGACAGACCCGCAAAAAAGGGAGCAACTCAATATTATGCGAGTGGGCATAAAGTTATGGCCGATGAGTGCACTTTAAACATCTTTTTGTTTTGTAAAGTTTTTATTTTAACACTTTGAGAGCAGCAATAGATTATACACGTATCCTGGGGCCCCTGGGCAGTGCCCAGGTGTGCCCTCTCATTAAGACAGCCCTTCCCCGTAACCCATCCTTTGTAAGAGGGGCGTGCACTGCTTCAAATTGTAGGTGTTGCCAAGTCTTAAACCTGCATATTGCACATGGCACATAGTCCAGGAGCAATGAACAGACTGCAGGCCACAGTCATGTGTATGGTGTAGGGCAGTGTTTCTCAACTCCAGTCCTCGAGGCGCCCCAACAGGGCATGTTTTCAGGATTTCCCTCAGATGAAATGGCTGTAATACTTACCAAGGCAGTGAAACTGAACAAATCACCTGTGCAAAATAATGGAAAGCCTGAAAACATGACCTGTTGGGGCGCCTTGAGGACTGGAGTTGAGAAACACTGGTGTAGGGAACAGTGCTCAGGAGTGCATATCACATAGGGTGCAGGGCTTAGGAGTGCATATCACATAGGATGTAGGGCTCAGGAGTGCATATCACATAGGGTGCAGGGCTCAGGAGTGCATATCACATAGGGTGCAGGGCTCAGGAGTGCATATCACATAGGGTGCAGGGCTCAGGAGTGCATATCACATAGGGTGCAGGGTTTAGGAGTGCATATCACATAGGGTGCAGGGCTCAGGAGTGCATATCACATAGGGTGCAGGGCTCAGGAGTGCATATCACATAGGGTGCAGGGCTCAGGAGTGCATATCACATAGGGTGCAGGGCTCAGGAGTGGGTAACACCTAGGCCAGTGTACAACAAACCAAATTACCTGGAGGGAATCAAGTAATATACGCAGGGCCGCTGATAAGGGGGTAGCACTGGCCCTCCAGCATGGGGCCCAAGCCCCATCAGTTCAACAGTGGAGGGCCGGGTAGCTTTATGGTGCAAGCAGTTCTGCCTCCCTGCAGTACAGCTGGCTTCTCCCCCGCTCCCTCCTGCAGACTGTCAGCTGCTGCAGGGGGAGCCACAGGGGTAGTAGTTTCAGGGAATGTCCTACCTTCTGCTCCAATCACCCCCTCTCCTGTTCAGGATCATCTGCAGCTTTGGTACCCCTGTGCCCCCCCCCTCCTCCTCCTGTGTTTACTGTGCTTCAGTTTGTGAATGAACGGGGAGCCTATACATAGTCTGCTTCCTGTTCATTCATTCTATAGCAGCTGAGGCTGCGGAGAAATAGTTGGGGATTTGTGTCCTCTATCACTTTCTCTGTCACAAAAGTGAGAAATCAGGGATCTGTTTAGACCCCTGATTTTTCACCAAATTCCCCCCAGGGCTATTAATAATGTAGAAAAAAGCATTGTAAAACATTATTTAAAAAACATAATTAAGGGCGAATTCATACATGTACTCTGGCCACAAACATGAGTGGTTTATTCATGCGGTTGGAGCCGTGTTCGGGGTCATACACCTGCACCTACACACCCACCCAGCCTGGGGGGGCACCCCCATGATTTCTAACAGCAACCCTGAATATACATTTTAATTTTTTTCTATGCACTTAAAACCCCATGAAGATGTTGATGTTTTCTTCTCTTCTTCATCCAGAACATTTCAGAAGAAGCCTGGAGATGACAAAAGACAAGATAGACCAGGAGACCGAGAGGAAGATGGGTCTGACAAGAGAGATGGCCACATTGGTATAGATGGCATTTCATTACAGTTGTTTCTGTAGGCCCAATCAGAGCCCCGTCCCTAACAGGGCACCAAAGTGACAGAACTTGCCTGCCCCCTCCGGCTTCACACACACACACACACACACACATTCCTGTTGGTTAATGTGGCAGATCATCATAGCGGTGGATAATTTGAAATGAGGGGGAAGGGAATCTCTGACACTACCAGGAAGTAAACTTTGTACAGAATGGCCTAATATTGGCAAAACTAAATGATAGCTACAGCAGATATGTGCATGAAGTTTATACCTGCTTCCAGCTCTTTTTTATTTCCAAAGTGAGAAAAGTACTTTACTGTAAATCTGTCCCCAGACTGAGCCATTCAAACTGAGCTTATGATAGGAGAAATACATAAGGAGAGGTAACCATCATTTTAAGCCAGGAGATCCGCACATATAGACAGTTGTATGCAAATCTTTTTTCAAATCAAGCCTGGGCCTGCCACTTCCTGCCGCTTGTGCCTGCTTATTCCAGGGCTCAAGTCCTGCGGGAACGCGTGGGAACGGAGTTCCTGCACTTTTTTCACAGCAGGAACGCAGTTCCCTTTGCAGGACTAGAGCAGCCGAGCCGCCCGAGCCAATCCTTCACTAAGCAGCGATGCCCAGCTCGAGTCAGGCCCCCGTACACACGTCCGAGAAACTCAACGGGCAAAACACATCGTTTTGCTCGTCGAGTTCCTTGTGAAGCCGCCGAGGATCTCGGCGAGCCGAAATTTCCCATTGAACAATGAGGAAATAGAGAACATGTTCTCTATTTGGCCCGACGAGATCCTCGTCGGCTTCCTCGGCCAAAAGTGTACAGACGACCGGGTTTCTCTGCAGTATACGGCTCCCATCGAGTTTCTGGCTGAATTCTGCCGAGAAACTCGGTCGTGTGTACAGGGCCTCACTGTCAGGGGCAGGCGAACCTTAGTCATCCTTTATGTTACTGGCCGATTCCTGTATATGAATTCATCGGGTAGTGTGCGGGTATTCCGTCACTTCCTCAATGCCGCAATGTCTCCTGGGAGCTTTTGTAATTGTTCCCAGGAGACATTGCGGAGGTCTGCCGTGAGTTATTGCGGGATTTAGAAAGAACTTGCTTTAGAAAAAACATGCGGTTTAGTAATTATGCATATGAGCGTATCATTTTTTTTTTTATTTTGGTGGGGGAGTGGATGAGGGAGTTCCCACACTTTTTTCCCCAGGACTTGACCCCTGTTATTGGCCCTTTAATGTGAAGGGTGGCATCAATTAACAATAGGAAATCTGATGGGGAGTAAAATCAATCTTGATAATTTCTGTGAAATCAGGACATGCATTTGGGAGTATAGAGAACTTTAGTTTGAAACAGGTGACATAAGAAAAAATGGAGGCGCTGGACTAAAAATTGTCCGTATCATCAATTTCACATATAAATTGATGGTAACTCTAACCAGCTTGACCTCGACCACTTGGAAAACACAACATGAAGGGGGGGGGGGGGGTGATCCCACTGAATGGGAACCTTCCAGCTTGAGAAGAAATAGAGATCCAACTGATCAGCTCGACAGTCCATATACAATATACTATAGTCCGTAGGATTCAATATTGGGTTGGCCCACCCTTTGCAGCTATAACAGCTTCAACTCTTCTGGGAAGGCTGTCCACAAGGTTTAGGAGTGTGTCTATGGGAATGTTTGACTATTCTTCCTGAAGTGCATTTGTGAGGTCAGGCACTGATGTGGACGAGAAAGCCTGACTCGCAGTCTCCGCACTAATTCATCTCAAAGGTGTTCTATCAGGTTGAGGTGAGGACAGCCAAGTTCCTCCACCCCAAACTCTCTCATCCATGTCTTTATGGACCTTGCTTTGTGCACTGGTGTGCAGTCATGTTGGAACAAGAAGGGGCCATCCCCAAACTGTTCCCACAAAGTTGGGAGCATGAAATCGTCCAAAATGTCTTGGTAAGCTGACGCCTTAAGGCCCCGTACACACGGTCGGACAAAACCGATGAGAATGGACCGAGGTTCAGTTTCATCGGTCCAAACCTACCGTGTGTATAGCCCATCGGTCTGTTTTCCTTCGTTCCAAAATTTTAAAACATGCTTCAAAACCGAACCGATGGACCGCTGGCCGATCCGTCCAAACCGATGGTTAGTACAGAAAAGCATCAGTTCAAAACCCGCGCATGCTCAGAATCAAGTCGACACATGCTTGGAAGCATTGAACTTCGTTTTATTCAGCACGTCGTGTGTTTGACTTCACCGCGTTCTGACCCGATCGGTTTTTGGAACGATGGTGTGTACGCATATCAGGCCGTCAGGCCACTTCAGCGCTGAACCGATGAAAACGGTCCATTGGGCCATTCTCATCGGTTTGGAACGACCGTGTGTACAAGGCCTTAGAGTTCCCTTCACTGGAACTAAGGGACCAAGTCCAACCCCTGAAAAACAACCCCCCACCATAATCCCGCTCCAATAAATGATTTGGACCAGTGCACAAAGCAAGGTCCATAAAGACATGGATGAGTAAATTTGGGGTGGAGGAACTTGACTGGCTTGCGCAGAGTCCTGACCTCAACCCAATACAACACCTTTGGGATGAATTATAGCGGAGACTATGAGCCAGTGCTTCTCGTCCAACATCAGTGCCTGACCTCACAAATGCTCTTCTGGAAGAATGGTCAAACATTGCCATAGACACACTCCTAAACCTTGTGGACAGCCTTCCCAAAAGAACAATAAGGAATAGGGTGGGACTTTAAATGAGGCATGCACCCCAGGAGAGTAACAATAACAGTGGGATTTGGACAGGTATGTGATCCAGCAGAACCGAGCAAATAACATGAAAGCATTGCACGAATACAAAAAACAGTCAGTTATTTAATAGTCTAAAAATTATATATACAGTAGATACAATAGTAACATGGTAGATCTGTTACAATAATCAAAGAAAATTGCATACATTTCAACAGTTCATGGTAACAATGATAGAAATAAATAAATATAATAGGTTCATGCTGGAAACGATATCAAAAGAGGCCAAATCACTGGAAAGTATCTCCATGATAAATGAATATTGATACGTTGGTACACTCCACTGGTATAGAGAGGAGATTAGTTGGTAAAAGATATCATATATAGACCAGAGGGGCTTCTAATGGCTCCTAACAGTAAAAGTTAATGCATAGTGTAAACATTAAATGAGATCAAATTCGTTGGAATAACTCCACAGTAATAGTGACCACAATCGATCATATAGTCGATGTGTATGATAATAATTAGTACATTAGCAACAGGCATGGGGGGGGCCATCTGGTGGCTCCTCCATAGTAATAATACCCATAGTTGAGAAGTATATAAAATACATTCGATCTGTAGAACGTTGGTAAAGGTGCAATGGCAACGAATGAGAGGGGGGGCGTCTATTGGCTCAACGCGTTTTGTGGCTAGTGCCACTCCTCAGGAGCAGAGTATGAAGTAGATATCTGTAAATATCAAAAACCATGATTTAAAATGAGGGTATATATAATAGATCCAGTTATGGAGAGAAGGGGAAAAGGGATCATAGTAGTAACTAATCCCCAAAGTACTCACGGGTGTGTCAAAACCGAAGGTACAGACTAGGAGGGCAGAAACGTAGCCGGGAAGGTAACAGCCCACGGGAGCTGAGGTGGGCCAACCCCACCACAAGGATGGAAAACGATCCAGTAAAAAGCTAGGTGTCCAAGATGGCGGCCTCATGGATAACATGGAAGTTAATGTGCCTTCATCATACTTATGTTATCTGTGAAAATTAAAAATTGTAGAAGCTGATAATAGCTATATCGTGAACAATTGTAATACAAAAATATGAAAAAATAATAAATAAAAAATAAATATTAAACATGAAAAATTGTCTAAAGGTGTAGGGCAAGGGATAATAGGGTTGTGACCGTGAAGTGTACATAAGGTGCACTGTGTCCCAAATGTGGTAATAACCATAAAGGAAGGGCTGTGAGTGGACCCCAAACAATGGGGTGGTATGCCAAAAACAGAACCCAGTTATGACAGAGGGACAGAGTGTAAGGAAGGGATGGGTAGTGGGTAAAATAGGGTATAAAGGTCTAATTATATACCTGAAGGTGAGTAGGATAGTGCCAAGGAACGACCAGGACCACGGGGCACACCGCCGTAAGGAGAACCGCTGCCCTGGAAGGAGTATAAATACTCACTAGGGTGGGGAGTGGCTCACAAACGGCACGTGGGTTGTCCAAGGAGAAGAGGCGGCGTGTGAGCGAGGGCGAGCGGGTGATCCCGCCGCCCCACACTAGCCACCTCGCATAGTAATAATACCCATAGTACCCAAAGTACACCCGTGAGTACTTTGGGGATTAGTTACTACTATGATCCCTTTTCCCCTTCTCTCCATAACTGGATCTATTATATATATACCCTCATTTTAAATCATGGTTTTTGATATTTACAGATATCTACTTCATACTCTGCTCCTGAGGAGTGGCACTAGCCACGAAACGCGTTGAGCCAATAGACGCCCCCCCTCTCATTCGTTGCCATTGCACCTTTACCAACGTTCTACAGATCGAATGTATTTTATATACTTCTCAACTATGGGTATTATTACTATGGAGGAGCCACCAGATGCCCCCCCCATGCCCGTTGCTAATGTACTAATTATTATCATACACATCGACTATATGATCGATTGTGGTCACTATTACTGTGGAGTTATTCCAACGAATTTGATCTCATTTAATGTTTACACTATGCCTTAACTTTTACTGTTAGGAGCCATT
The DNA here is from genome assembly GCF_905171775.1 of Rana temporaria. Taxonomy (NCBI): domain Eukaryota; kingdom Metazoa; phylum Chordata; class Amphibia; order Anura; family Ranidae; genus Rana; species Rana temporaria. The sequence goes on from NC_053490.1 coordinate 36,531,571, forward strand.
AGAAGCCCCTCTGGTCTATATATGATATCTTTTACCAACTAATCTCCTCTCTATACCAGTGGAGTGTACCAACGTATCAATATTCATTTATCATGGAGATACTTTCCAGTGATTTGGCCTCTTTTGATATCGTTTCCAGCATGAACCTATTATATTTATTTATTTCTATCATTGTTACCATGAACTGTTGAAATGTATGCGATTTTCTTTGATTATTGTAACAGATCTACCATGTTACTATTGTATCTACTGTATATATAATTTTTAGACTATTAAATAACTGACTGTTTTTTGTATTCGTGCAATGCTTTCATGTTATTTGCTCGGTTCTGCTGGATCACATACCTGTCCAAATCCCACTGTTATTGTTACTCTCCTGGGGTGCATGCCTCATTTAAAGTCCCACCCTATTCCTTATTGTTCAAAATATCGGGGATGGATGCGCTTGGCTCTATGCCTTGCGCCTCATTTAAAGTCCCACCTATTTAGTTTCTTGCATCTACATGTTTCCGGGGATGGATACATGCACCCTTACAATCATACACTATATATGTTGGTACTCTCCCTCCTTTAGGTTACTTAGCTGTCTGTTCATTTCAAACTGTATGATCATTATATGTTTAAACCTTGTATTATACCAGTGTTGGCCTCCAGGGGTTTCAGCTTCATAGTACCCCTCACATCGTTACCCACAATGTGATTTTCGGATGTGTTGCTGCCTTACAATGGGCCAGCTTGTGGCTGGGCAGAATGTACCAGCCGGCTCTATCAGTCCCGGGAGCTGCGATGCGCTCTTGGGGCCCGCCCTTCCCCATCCCTCCCACTGCCTTGGGGGTGTGGCTGGGGTTGGGCGGACGTCCGATTGCGCATCGACGGCACGCTTCCTACGCCATGTCTGCTGCGGCACTACGTGTGACGTCAGCGGACTGACGTTGTTGATTCCCATCTGGAAGTCCCTGCGAGGTGGCTAGTGTGGGGCGGCGGGATCACCCGCTCCCCCTCGCTCACACGCCGCCTCTTCTCCTTGGACAACCCACGTGCCGTTTGTGAGCCACTCCCCACCCTAGTGAGTATTTATACTCCTTCCAGTGCAGCGGTTCTCCTTACGGCGGTGTGCCCCGTGGTCCTGGTCGTTCCTTGGCACTATCCTACTCACCTTCAGGTATATAATTAGACCTTTATACCCTATTTTACCCACTACCCATCCCTTCCTTACACTCTGTCCCTCTGTCATAACTGGGTTCTGTTTTTGGCATACCACCCCATTGTTTGGGGTCCACTCACAGCCCTTCCTTTATGGTTATTACCACATTTGGGACACAGTGCACCTTATGTACACTTCACGGTCACAACCCTATTATCCCTTGCCCTACACCTTTAGACAATTTTTCATGTTTAATATTTATTTTTTATTTATTATTTTTTCATATTTTTGTATTACAATTGTTCACGATATAGCTATTATCAGCTTCTACAATTTTTAATTTTCACAGATCATCATACTTATGTTAAGGCACATTAACTTCCATGTTATCCATGAGGCCGCCATCTTGGACACCTAGCTTTTTACTGGATCGTTTTCCATCCTTGTGGTGGGGTTGGCCCACCTCAGCTCCCGTGGGCTGTTACCTTCCCGGCTACGTTTCTGCCCTCCTAGTCTGTACCTTCGGTTTTGACACACCCGTGAGTACTTTGGGGATTAGTTACTACTATGATCCCTTTTCCCCTTCTCTCCATAACTGGATCTATCAAAATCATGGTTTTTGATATTTACAGATATCTACTTCATACTCTGCTCCTGAGGAGTGGCACTAGCCACAAAACGCGTTGAGCCAATAGAAGCCCCCCCTCTCATTCGTTGCCATTGCACCTTTACCAACGTTCTACAGATCGAATGTATTTTATATACTTCTCAACTATGGGTATTATTACTATGGAGGAGCCACCAGATGGCCCCCCCCATGCCTGTTGCTAATGTACTAATTATTATCATACACATCGACTATATGATCGATTGTGGTCACTATTACTGTGGAGTTATTCCAACGAATTTGATCTCATTTAAGAGCCAATAGACGCCCCCCCTCTCATTCGTTGCCATTGCACCTTTACCAACGTTCTACAGATCGAATGTATTTTATATACTTCTCAACTATGGGTATTATTACTATGGAGGAGCCACCAGATGCCCCCCCCATGCCCGTTGCTAATGTACTAATTATTATCATACACATCGACTATATGATCGATTGTGGTCACTATTACTGTGGAGTTATTCCAACGAATTTGATCTCATTTAATGTTTACACTATGCATTAACTTTTACTGTTAGGAGCCATTAGAAGCCCCTCTGGTCTATATATGATATCTTTTACCAACTAATCTCCTCTCTATACCAGTGGAGTGTACCAACGTATCAATATTCATTTATCATGGAGATACTTTCCAGTGATTTGGCCTCTTTTGATATCGTTTCCAGCATGAACCTATTATATTTATTTATTTCTATCATTGTTACCATGAACTGTTTAAATGTATGCAATTTTCTTTGATTATTGTAACAGATCTACCATGTTACTATTGTATCTACTGTATATATAATTTTTAGACTATTAAATAACTGACTGTTTTTTGTATTCGTGCAATGCTTTCATGTTATTTGCTCGGTTCTGCTGGATCACATACCTGTCCAAATCCCACCGTTATTGTTACTCTCCTGGGGTGCATGCCTCATTTAAAGTCCCACCCTATTCCTTATTGTTCAAAATATCGGGGATGGATGCGCTTGGCTCTATGCCTTGCGCCTCATTTAAAGTCCCACCTATTTAGTTTCTTGCATCTACAGCCTTCCCAGAAGAGTTGAAGCTGTTATAGCTGCAAAGGGTGGGCCAACTCAATATTAAACCGTCATTAACGTTCATGTGCGTATAAAGGCAGGTGTCCCAATACTTTTGGTAATATAGTGTATCTTTATTCTTGACAATATAAAGACAACCAGTAGAAATGCAGTAACCAGTGAGTTTCTGTATGGACTGTGGTAAAATGATCCTAAAGTAGAATTCTGGTCAAAACCTAAATACTCTTAAAAATTCTCCCTCCCCTCCTAACACCCATTCTAACCTTTGTTGGAAAGAGCTGTATACTTACCAATTTTCAGGGCTACTCTCGTCACGTGATCCGGCTCCCCTCTGTCACCCGCCATTGGCTGACACGGGAGAGATCACATATACTCTTAGCGGCTTTGACTGCATGAATACCATTTCAGCCATGAAAATATCATGTCAGTTATAAAACTATTGGTCAGAGAACAGAAGAAAAAAAGTGAACATTTATTTTTGAATTCTTTCCTAGGACGCAGTGAAGCATATTGACCTGGAAAGCCAGAAAGAAATCCAAGAGAATGAGTGGATGAAGAAAGAGGTAAGTAGGGCCTTGCTGTATGAAATGATATGTTTCCAAAATGGCCTATATTGGCCCCAAACACATCTGAAGCCTAACTTCCCATCTGGAAGTCCCCATCACATCAGAAGCCCCCTACTTTTCCTCCAAGTTCCCCCTATACATCAAAGGCTCTGCAGTACAGGAGAGTCCTCCATCACAGACGCCCCATTCAGGGCCGTCTTTAACCACTTCAGCCCCAGAAGATTTGGCTGCCCAATGACCGGGCCATTTTTGCGATTCAGCACTGCATCGCTTTGACTGACAATTGCGTGGTCGTACGATGCTGGACCCAAAAGAATTAAAGTCCTTTTTTTTCCCACAAATAGAGCCTTTTTTTGGTGATATTTGATCTTCTCTGTCAATTTTTTTTTTTTGCATTATGTACAAAAAAAAAAAGCGACAATTTTGAAAAAAAAACAATATTTTGTACTTTTTGCTATACTAAATATCCCCATTTTTTTCTCAGTTTAGGCCGATGTATTTTTCTACATATTTTTGGTAAAAAAAATTGCAATAAGCGTTTATTGATTGGTTTGTGCAAAAGTTATAGCGTCTACAAATTAGGGGCTAGTTTTATGGCATTTTTAATTATTTTTATACTGGTAATGGCGACGATCTACGACTGCAACATTATGGCGGACACATCGGACAAATTTGACACATTTTTGGGACCATTGGCATTTTTACAGCGATCAGTGCTATAAAAATGCACTGATTACTGTGTAAATGTCACTGGCAGGGAAGGGGTTAACATTAGGGGGCGATCATGGGGTTAACTGTGTTCCCTCAGTGTGTGTTCTAACTGTGGGGGGGGGGAGACTGACTAGAGGAAATGACAGATCGTGGTTCCTAGCTATTAGGAACTCACGGATCTGTTTCTTTTCTCAGAAGAGGGATTTGAGTGTTTACACACACACACACGTCCCTGTTCTGCCGCTCGTGGCCGGGAGTCATCGTGACCGGCATCGGCACCCCCGTGATGCAGTGCGCACGCCTGCTATCCCGCTTGAAGGGACCGACTGTTCGCAGAATCTTGCCGACCTGATGCAGTATAATGACGGTGGCTGGTCGGCAAGTGGTATTGTTTGGACCCTGGGCAAACATTTTTTTCTTGAGACATACAATAAATAGCAGCTAGAATCAGTTTACTGAATCAGATCAGGCAGCGATTGCAATTGGTTGACAGAGGTTACAGTGTATCATTATCACTGACTGGTTGCTAGAGGTTACAGCGCACAATATTTTGTGCCAGTAGTCATTGTAACAATTCTGGCCCAGATTCTCGTACGAGTTACGCCGGCGTATCTCCAGATACGCCGTTGTGACTCCGAGTCTGAGCCGTCGTATCTTGGCGCCTGATTCAAAGAACCAGATATGCCAGAATTTGGATAAGATACGACCAGCGTAAGTCTCCTACGCCGTCGTATCTTAACTGCATATTTACGCTGGCCGCTATGGGCGTGTACGCTGATTTACGCCTAGAAATATGTAAATCAGCTAGATACGCCGATTCACGAACGTACGCCCGGCCGTTGCATTACAGATACGCCGTTTACGTTAGGCTTTTCCCGGCGTAAAGTTACCCCTGCTATATGAGGCGTACCAATGTTAGGTATGGACGTCGGAACAGCGTCAAATTTTTCACGTTTTACGTCGTTTGCGAATAGGGCTGGGCGTCATTTACGTTCACGTCGAAAGCATTGGCTTCTTGCGGGCTAATTTGGAGCATGCACACTGGGATACTTTCACGGACGGCGCATGTGTCGTTCGGAGAAAGCGTCATTTACGGGGGGTCACAATACATTTACATAATACACGCCCACATCTTCCACATTTGAATTAGGCGGGCTTACGCCAGCCTATTTACGCTACCCTGCCGCAACTTTGCTTTGAGAATACTGCACTTGCCTGACAAAGTTGCGGCGGCGTAATGTAAATAGGATACGTTACGCCCGCACAAAGATGCGCTCTCCTACGTGAATCCGGGCCTCTGTGTATGAATACATATGTATATGGGAAGGTGTATGGGGTAGTTGATGTCATGAACACATCCGTTTGATACGTTTTTATGTGGTCTAATTGTTCTTTCTACTCTAATTTATCTAATAAAAATATGTTTTCCTGGAGTTCAGCATTAAGGCATGAGGAGGATCTTCAGTCATCAAACTTGTTCTCCTTAAAAGGTTTTCCATTCAGGGCTTTGCGTCCCAAATGTTATTTCTCATCCTCTCCAGGTTGCAATTTACAGTAAAGACATTCAGGATCTGGAGAAGACTGTTTATAAGACGGAGCAGGAAAATTTGCAATTAATAAGTCATCTTTTCAATTGCCGGCTTCAGGATCTAAAAATATCCAGGTACGTTTAAGTGCACATGCGGGGTAATAAATATTCCTGAAGCTTTGAATGCTGGAGGGATTAACCCCCTAGAGGAATGTGCGATTCCCAGCAGAGAGAAGCTTCTGGATCACACAACTGACAACATTGGGGGCAAAATAAAATGAGCTATTTGATCTCAGAGACAACTGAGAACAGCAGGGTGGTTGTTGCATGGCCCCTTTCACTTGAATAGGTACTGCCGATGGAACACAACCTGTGGTTTAATTTTTGCCAAACCACACCGTGCGGCTGGGCAGTTGGGAAAAGGGGAGTTCAAAGCTTCCCCACAGTGCCACAGTGGTGGCGACCCGGTCTGAAGCTCCGTGACCGCGCCCGTGGGACCCAATCGCCGGTGGTGTCCTGCGATCGATCACAGTAGCTTAAGAACGGGGAGAGGTGTGTGGGGCAGTAACACTGATTGTCGTTCCCTATATCAGGGAACAGACGATCAGTGACGTCATGCCTACAGCCACGCCCCCTACAGTAAGAATCACTCCCTTAGGGCGCACTCAACCCCTTAGCGTCCCCTAGTGGTTAACCCCATTCATTGCCAGTGTAATTTTCACAGTATCAGTGCATTTTTATAGCACTTTTCGCTGTGAAAATGACAATGGTCCCAAAAATGTGTCAATGTTTTTGTATCCAATAGGGATGGAGGTGTGTGTTTTTCATACGCCTCATTTAAAGTCCCAACCCCAGTTTTCTTCAAAAATGTGTCATAAGCGTCCGCCATAATGTCGCAGTCACAAAAAAAAAAAAATCGCTGATTGCCATCACTACTGAAAAATATTAATAAAAATGCCATAAAACTATCCCCTATTTTGTAAACGCTATAACTTTTGCGCAAACCAATCAATAAACGCTTATTGCGATTTTTTTTTATAACAAAAATAGGTAGAAGAATACGTATCGGCATAAACTGAGGAAAAAAAATGTTTTTTTATATATTTGTTGGGGGATATTTATTATAGAAAAAAGTAAAAAATATTGAATTTTTTTTCGAAATTGTCGCTCTATTTTTGTTTCTTAGCGCAAAAAATAAAAACCGTAGAGGTGATCAAATACCACCAAAAGAAAGCTCTATTTGTGGGGAAAAAAAGGACGCCAATTTTGTTTGGAGCCACGTCGCACGACCGCGCAATTGTCAGTTAAATCGACGCAGTGCCGAATCACAAAAACTGGCCAGGTCCTTTACCTGCATATTGGTCCGGGTTTTAAGTGGTTAAAGTTCCCCATTTAGAAAATAAAAAACAAACCTTTACAACCCCTTTAAGCTCAACCACCCTATGTTGACCCCAGGCTTGGCCGGAGGGTGATTGTTGTTCGACTGTTCATTCTACAAAACATGTTCTCTACGTGTATTCTTATGTTGTATCTCGTTTGGCTTACTGCTCATACCCCATTCGTGGGATATGAGCCAATTTGGCTGGGGAACCCAGAACACAGTTTCTTCTACCCACTTCCCCCATCTCTTGCAGGAATGTCTTCCTAACGCAGGTGGTTGGGTTGGATCCACCAGAAGATATAGAGCACAGATCGGTCAAACAGGATCTGGACATAACCTCCGATGATAAAGGTTTGTCATAGATGTAAAGTAAATAGTCAATAAAGTTTATGTAAACTCCTATAATCTTCTGTTTTTCTTGCCCCCCATTTGGTCTGTTAAATACACCATTGAAAGTATTATATCTGTTTAAGAAGTGCAAAAAAAAATAAAAAATGAAGAAATTCAGAGCTGTTCTGTGTTGTTCTTAAAGTGGAGGTTCACCCAAAAAGTTAATTTTTAACATTAGATTGAGGCTCATTTTGTGAAGGGGAATCAGTTTTTTTTTTTAAATCGAAGCTGTACTTACCGTATTAGAGAGCGATCTTCTCCGCCGCTTCCGGGTATGCACTGCGGGACTGGGCGTTCCTATTTGATTGACAGGCTTCCGACGGTCGCATACATCGCGTCACGATTTTCCGAAAGTAGCCGAACGTCGGTGCACAGGCGCCGTATAGAGCCGCACCGACGTTCGGCTTCTTTCGGCTACTAATGACGCGATGTATGCGACCGTCGGAAGCCTTTTAATCAAATAGGAACGCCCAGTCCCGAAAGACCATACCCGGAAGTGGCGGAGAAGATCTCTCTCTAAAACGGTAAGTACTGCTTCGATTTTTAAAAAAAACACCCGATTCCCCTTGACAAAATGAGCATCAATCTGATGTTAAAAATTTTTTTTCGGGTGAACTCCCGCTTTAAGATGTTCTTGAGAGCTCTATAGAACAAGTAGTCCCTATAATGTGGAGATTCAGCAGTTTCAATTCAAGCATTATATGACCAGTTTAAAGCTAGCCATATACCGTTTGAAGGTTGCCCGATTCCATTTGGTGCTACAAGTAAAAATAAAATGTGTGCGTTTTAACGTGTTTTAAAAGAGAAACTATATGGGTCCATACACACCTACTTCTAGGTAGTTCCAGGGCTTCAAGTCACTTGCAAGTCACTCCTTGTCTCCATTCCCTACCTAGCCCCGAGCACCGTCCCATGGCTCCACACACCTCCCAATTCCACCCCTTTTAGAGACCACAGAACCAAGTATGATTTTGTGGTGCTAAGTACTTTGTATGGAATTTATTAATGATAACAAGATACGCTATATTTAAAAAAAATTTATATGTATGGGTGTGCCTATAAAGTACATTTTTAATATATATACACAAATATTTCCCAGTAGTTAAGACGTTGGCACACGTCTGTTTGTGTATCCACAGTGCCACCATGTGAAGATACTATTTATTTCCAAAGAAAAGCAGTACAAAAGATCCTCTGTAGTCGGTAACAATAGATCCCCAAGCAACAATAAACCCCTAGAGCATCAACAGACCCTCCAGCAGCAATAGACCCATCCCTCAACCAACAGTAGACCTCTCCCAGCAGCAATTGACCCCTTCAACAGCACAAGACCTTCCCAAGCAACACAAGACCTTCCCAAGCAACAATAGACCTCCCCAGCAACAATAGATCCCCCAGCAGCCAGCAACATTAGACCCCCCCCAAGCACCCTTTGCCATTACATACATTTAGTGCTGGAGGTGCTAGAACTGCGTTCCCCTGCATTTCTGCTGAAAAAAAGGCTTTGGGTATCACCCCACACATGGAACAATGCGAATTCAGCTTAAAAAAGCAGTGCTTCTATATTTGTGTCTGATATCTTGTAGAGCATAGTGCCAGAAAATACAAGAGGATCCTGGGATGGGTTCAGTGACCACTCCAAAACCGATGGCCCGGATTCAGAAACAACTTACAACGGCGTATCTCCAGATACGCTGTCGTAAGTCTGAATGTGAGGCGTCGTATCTTGGCGCCTGAATGTGAGGCGTCGTATCTTGGCGCCTGATTCAAAGATAAGCCTCAGATACGAGCGGCGTAAGTCTCCTACGCCGTCGTATCTGGGGGGGGCAATATTTACGCTGGCCGCTAGGGGGCGCTTCCGTATATTTCTGCGTCGAATATGCAAATGAGGTAGATACGCCGATTCAGAAACGTACTCGCGCCCGTCGGATTTAGTTACGTCGTTTACGTAAGGCGTCGGTCCGGCGTAACTTTACCCCTCATAAAGCAGGGGTAAGTCATGTTAAGTATGGACGTCGGCAAAGCGTCGTATTTTACGTTGTTTGCGTAAGTCGTCCGTGAATGGGGATGGGCGTAGGTTACGTTCACGTCGACTAAACATTGAGCCGGCGTAACTTAGGGAGAAAATTCGACGTGATACTGAGCATGCGCGCGCATGCACCGTTCGTTAGGTGCGTCATTTACTTGGGGTCACGATTCATTACCATACAACACGCCCCCTACCAGCCTAGTTTGAATTAGGCAGGCTTACGGCGGACCATATACGCTACACCACCGTAAATTAGGACCCAAGTTGTTTCTGAATACGGTACATGCCTCTCTAAGTTACGGCGGCGTAGCGTATATGAGATACGCCCGCCCAAACTTAGGCGATTCTTTCTGAATCTGGCCCGATGTCTATAATTCTATCTTAACAAACGAGAAAGCAGAGTAGACAGGATGAAGGGTCAACAGCATTCTAAGAAGGGATCTGCAATGGAAGTCCACATTTCCAATGTGTATCCAGAGATAGGGAACGCAGAGAGAAATCACAAACCTCTCTACAGCCATTGGCTCTTTATTGGTGGACTGTTTTGCGTGTACAGTAGGTGTTATTTTGTTGCTTTCAAGGGAAAAATTCTGGTTTTAATGCACTATATCATGCGGTTGGATAAAAGATTAGATAGGGTCGAACATGGTTATGTGTATCACTAATCTTCTGCTTCTAGGTGAGGACGGGGAGCTCGCCACCTCTGAGGGTAGAGATTCCCAGATATCGCTTGATCTGAAACACTTACTGCACGAGGATGAAAAGGATTTCAAAGTAAGTGGAGCCCCCATAGAACTGTACTATGCACATTACCACTGTAGGTGTGATGTCAACATACATTAAAATAAAAAAAATATATATATACCGTATTTATCGGCGTATACCGCACACTTTTTTCCCCTTAAAATCAGGGGAAATCGTGGGTGTGCGATATACGCCGATACTGCTGTTCCCGGGCGCCGCCGAAATAGACCGAGCCGAGTGTACTCTGTCACGCCCGCAGCAACGCGAGAGGAGCCGTGCGCCGCAGCGTAGAGCAGAGTGTACTGCGCACTCGGCTCCGCCCGCAGCCACGCGAGAGGAGCCGAACACACAGGAAATCCGGCTCCTCTCGGTGCCAAATCCAAAACAAACACCACTGCAACCCTGGGCAAGGTGCGGATGGACTGGACGGACCCCGCGAGGAAGCCGCAGACGGACGCCGGACAAAAATGTACTCCCCCCCCCCCCCTAAAAATACCTTCCAAAGTTTGGGGTGCGCGTTACACGCCGGCGCGCAGTATACCCCGATAAATACTGTATACTGTACATATAGAAAAGCCTTTTCGCACAGGCAGACCTTCCACTGTCCTCCAAGGAGCAGCGGATTTCAACGGACATACAGTTACATCTGTTGACATTGAAAAAAAGATACAACAGGAAGGGAGAACAACCTCCCACACAGTTGTCAACATTTCCCCTCTATTCCTGGTCCAGCGACAAATGAAAATTTTGCCTCACTTTTAATACTATAGACAAGGGTCACCAAGGCACATTGAGGGAGAATCTTCACAGGAGGTGCACAGAGCAAAAATAACCTGACCGAAATTCTAACCCTTCCATGCTCTATACAAAGCTAAAAAGGTGGTTTTAGATCTTAGGTGAATTATTTAACACCGCTTTTATATTTAAGCTTTGGTTCCGATCATTACAGAGGACCAAAGCTGTCGAAAGTGGTTCCCGATCATGTGATCACTTTCAGCTATAACATAGTAAACCTGATGCCTTCATTCAGATGGTCGTAGCTTACAGATGGAAGTCTGTCTGTTTAATACTGTAAATGTCTAACAATTATAGTTTTAAACAAAGGCACACTTCTGTTTAGAAAGTTTGGAGACCAATGTTCTAAACTGAGGGCCAGTTTATTGTCCTTCGGGCTTTAGGGGGATTGGACTGAGGCCAGTGGAAGTAGAAATGTTACTTGGTGTTAATGTTACTTGGTGTAAACATCACATTTGGTATTGGGGGGGGGGGGGTAGTGCCGCATCGTTGGTATCATTGGGAGGAATAGTGCCCCATCGTTGATGTCAGTTGGCAGAATAATTTCTATCAGTGGGAGAATAGTGCCCCAAGGACCGGATAAAGGCAAAAGGCCACATCCGGCCTTTGGGCCTCAGTTTTGGAGACCACTGGTTTAAACAAAAACAGCAGGGCTTATAAACATAGTAAACCAAATGCAATTTGTATATGTTCTTCAAAAATGATTATAGCCGAGTTCTGACGATTTTGTTTTTATTAAAAGTCAGCAGCTACAAATACTGCAGCTGCTGACTTTTAATATATGGAAACTTACCTGTCCTGAGTGCCCCCGATGTTGGGTCCCGAAGCCGATTTGTCCATCCGCTCTTGGGTGGAGGCGCCGCCATCTTTGGTAAGTGAACCAGGTCGTGTCCTGCACGATCCCAATGGTCTCTATGTGTCTCCCAGAAGACAGCGCAGGGGGGGGGGGGGGGGTAGGCGCCGGACGTGGCGTAGGTCACTATGATGATCTATGCCCAGAAGTGGGAGCAAATACCTGTATTACACAAGTATCTGCTCCCTCCTCCCCCCTGAAAGGTGGCAAGTGCGACACCGGAGGGGGAGGATTCCAAAGAGCAGAAGTTCAATTTTTGGGTGGAACTCCACTCCGCTTAAGGACCGCCCACGCCATATATACGTCGGCAGAATGGCAAGGACATTCATGAACGTACGCCCGGCCGCCGCAGTACATTTACGCCGTTTCCGTAAGCCATTATCAGGCCTAAAGTTATTCCATCTATTAGATGGAATAGCAATGTTAAAGTATGGCCGCCGTTCCCGCTTCGAGATTCGAAATTTTTACGTCGTTTGCGCAAGTCGTCCGCGAATAGCAATATATGTTGTTTACGTCCACGTCGAAATCAATAGGCCCGTACGGCGTACTTAGCCGCAATGCACACTGGGAAATGTAGGCGCCCGGCGCATGCGCAGTTAACAAAAAAAACGTAAGGTCAAGCACAAGTAACATACAACACGCCCCCCTTACACACATTTGAATTAGGCGCCCTTACGCCCGCCCGCTTTAGGCTACGCCGCCGTAACTTAGCAGGCAAGTACTTTGAGAATCAAGTACTTGCCTAGCTAACTTACGGCGGCGTAGCCCAAACAGGCTAAGCTACGCCGCCGCAAAGTTAAGCGCATCTCTCTGAATCTACCTAATAGAGCGGAGAGATGCTTGTGTAAACAAGCATCTCCTTGCTCTGCCTAGTGAGAATGACACTGATCTTGGCTCGTGTACTCAGAGCGGAGATCAGTGTCATGTGACACAGAGCCCACCCCCCCTACAGTTAGAAACACAATGCAGGGAACACTTAACCCCTACAGCGCCACCTAGTGGTTAAACCCTTCACTGCCAGTGTCCTTTTCACAGTAACCAGTGCATTTTTATAGCACTGGTTACTGTGAAAATGACAATGGTCCCAAAAATGTGTCAAAAGTGTCCGATGTGTCCGCCATAATGTCGCAGTCACGAAAAAAATCACTGATCACCACCATTAATAGTAAAAAAAAAAAAAAAATGTATTAATAAAAATGCCATAAAACGATCCCCTAGTTTGTAAATGCTATAACTTTTGCGCAAACCAATCAATAAACGCTTATTGTGGTTTTTTTTTCCACCAAAAATATATAGAAGAATACATATCGGCCTAAACGGAGGAAAAAAAACTTTTTTTTTTATATATTTTTTGGGGACATTATAGCAAAAAGTTTTTTTTTTTTCAAAATTGTCGCTCTATTTTTGTTTATAGCGCAAAAAATAAAAACCGCAGAGGTGATCAAATACCACCAAAAGAAAGCTGGGAGTTTGGGAGCCACGTAGCACGACCGCGGAATTGTCAGTTAAAGCAACGCAGCGCTGAATCGCAAAACGCGGCCTGGTCTTTGGCAGCACAGTGGTGTAGTGAGTAGCACCTCGCCTAGCAGCAAAAGGGTCGCTGGTTCGAATCCCGACCACGACACCATCTGCCTGGAGTTTGCATGTTCTCCCTGCGCCTGCGTTGGTTTCCTCCGGGTACTCGGGTTTCCTCCCACAATCCAAAGACATGCTGGTAGGTAAATTGGATCTCGTCCAAATTGGCCCAGTATATGTATATTTGTGTATGACTGCGTATCCCAAGCGTGTCGTGATCCTACGGGGTAAAATGACCGCACCAGCCAAGCAGACACTGGCTGGAAAAAGCGCCCAGAGGCGATTCAGTTCGCATGTGTAAAAAAATTGTTGCTCATTTGCTACCAGAACTACTTTGGGGAAGTTCCATTTAAAAAAAAAACAAAAAAAACACCCGTATTTTTTTTTTTGCAGGAATACTTACACCTGGGCCCACTGGAGCTAAAATTGTTAAGCATCGACGGACAAGCTGTGCCACTACACAAGGAGAATGCAGAGGCCAAACATTCAAATGAAGGAATGTCCCCTCAGGATAAACTGCAATGGCCAGTCACACCAAGGATGATAAAATCCGCTTTTCCATCTTAACCAAAATGTTACTCTTCCAACAAGTTACTGTATGTAGAATAAATGTGCATGTCATTCAGCTGTATCTTAGTGATCTTCCAAGTGGGACAATGGCAGGAAAAATTGGATTTTATACTCACCGTAAAATCTTTTTCTCTATTGTTCATGGACGGACACAGCCTTAATCTTGACAAAGTGGGTATTGGCCTTCCTTTAGGAGTGACTAGGCAGAAAGTGTCAACAACTTCAAAGCTGAACAGCCCCACCCAGGGGGCGGTCCTACTGGCTATATCCCCTCAGCCTGCACTAAGCAGCTCAGTTCGTCAAAAGAAGTACAAACTTAAAAAAGAGGGGTGGGTTCTGTGTCCGTCCATGAACTCAGAGAAAGATTTTACGATGAGTATAAAATCCTATTTTCTCTTTCGTTCATGGACGGACACAGCCTTAATCCTGACAAAGTGGGACATCCCAAAGCAGTGTCAAAATAAGGGGTGGGAACAGCATAAAATTAACTAAGCAGAAAAAAAACTGAGCTGCTTAGTACAGGCTGAGGGAATATAGCCAGTAGGACCGCCCCCTGGGCGGGGCTGTTCAGCTTTGAAGTTAACACTTTCTGCCTAGTCACTCCTAAAGGAAGGCTAATACCCACTTTGTCAAGATTAAGGCTGTGTCCATCCATGAACGAAAGAGAAAGCCTATTGGGGTAGATCCACGTACCTGGGCGCATCTTCCCGCCGGGCGTAGCGTATCTAAGATACACTATGCCGCCGCAATTTTTTATTTTTTTTCAAATTCACAAAGAATTTGCGCCGTAAGTTACGGCAGCGTAGTGTATCCCTGGCGGCGTAAGGGCGCGGAATTCAAATGGATGTAATGGGAGCGTGTTTTATGTTAATACGTCGTGACCCGACGTAAACAACGTTTTTGGTTTTTTTTTAACTGCGCATGCGCCGTCCGTGGGGGTATCCCAGTGCGCATGCTCGAAATTAACCCGGAACAAGCCAATGCTTACGACGGTGATGTCATTCTACGCAAATCCCTATTCGCGAACGACTTACGCAAACAACGTAAAATTCAAAATTGTACGCGGGAACGACAGCCATACTTAACATTGAGTACGCCACCATATAGCAGCTTTAACTATACGCCGGAAAAAGCCAAACGAAAACGACGTAAAAAAAATGCGCCGGCCGGACGTGCGTTTGTGGATCGCCGTAAATAGCTAATTTGCATACTCGATGCGGATTTCGATGGAAACGCCACCTAGCGGCCGCCAAAAAATTGCATCTAAGATCCGACGGCGTACTAAGACGTACGCCTGTCGGATCGATCCCAGATGCCGTCGTATCTTGTTTTGTGGATACAAAACAAAAATACGATGCAGGAAATTTAAAATTACGCCGGCGTATCAATAGATACGCCGGCGTAATCCTTTTGTGGATCTGCCCCTATTGTGTTTCCGTACCTCCAGTGTGAGTCATAGACAGAACAGCAGCCAGCTATAGAGAGTGGCCCGCTGGCAGGAGAAACATTTCCCGAGATGGGCATTCTGCCATTATTTACATGTAAGCTGGCATGCAGCTTAAACAAAAAATGTCTGTGCCCCAATAAAATATTTCCTTTTTATTGGGCGGGAAGAGGGTAGCCCAGGAATTTTCATTATCAATCCCCCCCAAGCATAACAATCATTTAAAGCACAGGTGTCAAACACAAGGCCCACGGGCCGAATCCGGCCCTCCAGGCCATTTCATGTGGCCCTCGCACCTCTCCTGCTGCTGCAGGAGAGCTTCAGCCCTCCTTTGGTCCTCCTCCAGACCCTTACTTTCTGCTTTCAAGCAATGTGTCCAGTTTCTTCCCAGAAGCAGCATAAGGAAAGGGGGATGCACTGTGATGTAAGGGAGGGTGGGGGGCACAACTTCTGATGGTGGGGTGGCTCTTGACATCTAATGTAAGGGGAGGGGATGCGGTGGACATCTAATCTTACAGATACAATCGGCCCTTTTGAGGGCAATCATAATGCTGATGCGCCCCACAATGAAATTGCGTTTGACACCCCTGATTTAAAGTGTATTAATACCTTTGCTGGAGGGGGGAGTTATCCTTCAAGTGAACCCAAAATCTATTACAAACTTTGACTTTCCCAGACTTTACAGCTAGGCTCCCCAGACAACATCTATACGTTTATACAAGCCCCCCAAGCCAATGTGTCCTTGGCCAAGTCTATTACCTGTAATTGGAAGTCTTCAAAATACCATTCCTTGCCTTCAACTACCATGTTTCCCTGAAAATAAGCCCTATCCCGAAAGGAAGACCTAGTGTGATTATCAGGATGGGCTACAATATAAGCCCTACCCCAAAAATATGCCCTAGTAAATTTCATAAAAAATCCTGTAATCCGTTTTGTAAAACTGGGGCATTGTCTGTTTGTTGCTGTATTAAAAATCCCTTGTTTACACCCACCGCTGAATCGCCGGAAGTCCGCTTCTCTTCTCCCAGCTAACGTCTGCTGCCCCTCCCTCTTCAGTTCACGGAGCGAGCTGACAGCAAATATCGGCTCTTCTCTTTCCTCCCCGCTGATGTCGCCTGCCCCTCCCTCTTCAGTTCAGGGAGCGGGCTGACATTAGAGCGAATCTCGGCTCTTCTCTTTCCTCCCCGCTGATGTCGCCCGCCCCTCCCTTTTCAGTTCATGGAGCGGGTTGACGTCAGCGACACTCTCGGCTCGACTCTTTCCTCCTCTCCTCAGAGAAGACAAGGGAGCCGTATAAAGGTACTTTATATAAAACTGAGGGCTCATTGCACCATATACCAGTAAAACAACTACATAATGTCATAATGATTAAAAAAAAAATCTTTCTCCTGACCTGACAATGAGGGGGGGGGGGGGTCCGGGTTAGGAGAAGACAGAGGACATAAGAAATTATAAAATATTTTTTTTTTAAGGGATACAACCACTTTAAGACTGTCAGCTAGATGGACTTGAGACTTATTGCACACTGTATATGGATACAGTATTAATACAGTAAATAAATAAGCCCTACCCCAAAAATAAGCCCTAGTGTGTTTTTTGAAGCCAAAATGAATAATATAAGACCCGGTCTTATTTTCGGGGAAACACAGTATTTCAAGCACTCATCACTTCTATGTTTACTAACCCAGCATTTAGATACAATTTATTTGGGAGATAAATGAACATTTACTTGTCATATTAGCCAATGGGCGGACCAACCAACCTAGTTATACTCCCATAAATCGAGTATGGTTCTGTAGACATAATTGAAAGTGCATAGATCATTTTTTTAATATATTTGTTGTTGGGCACTTTATGTGTTTCTGTGAAAAGAACATATTCATATGATGGCCATCCTAGCTTACATACCGTATTTTCCGGCGTATAAGACGACTTTCTGGATGCAAAAAAATGCATCCAAAGTCGGGGGTCATCTTATACGCCGGGTACAGTCTCAGTACTCACTTTTTTTCCCCAGCGCTGACAGTCTAACATGCTGCGATCGCGAGCGTGTATTGATTTCAAAGCCGCGCCTTCACTGCAGAGTGTTCTGTGATAGGAGGAACAAAAATCTTCCCAGCAGCGCCTCTGTTCTTTGTTCCTCCTATCACAGATGCCTTCTCATCCTCGGACGAGATGAGAAGACGTCCGTGATAGGCGGAAAACATAACAGAGGCGCTGCTGGGAAGATTTTTGTTCCTCCTATCACAGAACACTCTGCAGTGAAGGCGCGGCTTTGAAATCAATACACGCTCGCGATCGCAGCATGTTAGACTGTCACCGCTGGGGGAAAAAAGTGAGTGTTATTGCACTGGGGGGGGGGGCAACAAGTTCAGGCAATGTGGGGGCATGTAATGGCACAGTGGCAATGTGGGGGCATGTAATGGCACAGTGGCAATGTGGGGGCATGTAATGGCACAGTGGCAATGTGGGGGCATGTAATGGCACAGTGGCAATTTGGGGGCATGTAATGGCACAGTGGCACAGTCTGGGCATGTAATGGCACAGTGAGGAATGTAATGTAATGGTACAGTGAGATTTGAAAAAGCCTGTTTCTGTCAGCGGTTCTGGCTCCCCCCTCAGCTTCCAGAAAGACTAGAAGGAAGGGGGTAGTCTTATACAGTGAGTATATCCCAAAATCAAAATTTTTCCTGGAAAATTAGGGGGTCGTCTTATACGCCGGAAAATACGGTACACTAAATGTGCTATGCTACGTTATATACACTATATTGGCAAAAGTTTTGGGACACCTGCCTTTACACACGTGAACTTTAATGGAATCCCAGTCTTAGTCCGTAGGGTTCAATATTAAGTCAGCCCACCCTTTGCTGCTATAACAGCTTCAACTCTTCTGGGAAGGCGGTCCACAAGGTTTAGGA
The DNA here is from genome assembly GCF_905171775.1 of Rana temporaria. Taxonomy (NCBI): domain Eukaryota; kingdom Metazoa; phylum Chordata; class Amphibia; order Anura; family Ranidae; genus Rana; species Rana temporaria. The sequence goes on from NC_053490.1 coordinate 36,549,932, forward strand.
GTGTGTCTATGGGAATGTTTGACCATTCTTCCAGAAACACATTTGTGAGGTCAGGCATTGATGTAGACGAGAAGGCCTGGCTCATAGTCTCCACTCTAATTCATCCCAAAGGTGTTCTATCGGGTTGAGGTCAGGACTCTGTGCAGTCCAGTCATGTTCCTCCACCCCAAACTCACTCATTTATGTCTTTATGGACCTTGCTTTGTGCACTGGTGTACAGTCTTGTTGGAAAAAGAAGGGGCCATCCCCAAGCTGTTACCACAAAGTTGGAGCATTAAATTGTCCAAAATGTCTTGGTATGCTGACACCTTAAGAGTTCCCTTCACTGGAACTAAGGGGCCAAACCTAACACCTGAACAAACAACTCGACACCATAATCCCCCCTCAACCAAATGATTTGGACCAGTGCACAAACTAAGGTCCATAAAGACATAGATGAGCAAGTTTTGAGGCTTGAACTGCTCGTGGAAGGGACGACATCAGTGGTGGTGCAGAGTATGGTCTATGTGGACAGCTTTACCCCTGATGTCTGCATACTTAGATGTGCCTCTTTAACCATGTGAGTTTCTAAATGTTGTACCTTCATTAAATGTAACCATATTGCTACACTTAGAGGCTCCTCTCTTCTATTTTATACTCTGGAGCTCCTGCTGGATTTTGCTACTAATTCCCTTGTGGATGGACATTTTATGGTTACACAATTTATCACATTGCTATAATCTTTTTATATGGACTATAAACTGAAAGACCTATGAATAAATGGTTGTGGAACAAATCATTTGAGTTTCCATTATTTCTTATGGGGAAATTTGCTTTGATTTGCAAGTGCTTTGGATGACAAGCATGCTTACGGAACAAATTATGCTCGCAATCCAACGTTTTACCGTAGCATAAACCAGCAAGATAGTTTCCTAGCTAGTCTTTTCACAGGATTATAAGAGCTTGAATCAGATGACCACTCTAGTTAAAGGAACACTAAAGGTTTGTTTTTTATTAGATCAATTGATTGCTGTAAGCTAGAGCATTTAAATATCACTTACCTAATTTTTCCTTTTGACCTCCAAAATACAGTAATCCAGGTTTGAAAATGCCATTTCCTGTCTCTCCTCTTCTTGCTTTCCACCAGCATCTGAGCCGTTTTGCATGGTGGAAAGCAGAATGTGCTCACTTCCTCCCTATGACTACAGCCCTGCGTGAAGATGCTCTCTTATCCCTCACAGGCATGGAGGCTAAGCCTAATGGGAACTGTAGTTCCCATTAGGCCGTGATGTAGCAAGAATGAATGCACACCGCAAACCAGGAAGTCAGTGAGAATAATGATTCAGGAGTGCTGGAGGAGAATAAAACGGCTCAATTTCAACAGGTATCAAACTAGTTATAATGCAAAACATTACTTTTTACTTTATCAGCTACTGTCAGACTTTAATTTAAGAGGAAAATATTTTTGTCTTTACAAACCCTTTAAGGATTTTTTCATTATTGACCTTTTTGCAAAAACAGTTGATCAATGCCATCTATTCAATACTTTTTTTAGACCCACTAATATGGAACAAGCATATGGATCAGGACAGAGAAAAGCAAGAACTTATTCTGGGTCAGTAACCCAATGTATTAAAATATTTAGATTAGCATGACAGACAAGGCGCTAGCACTTTAAAAGGGGAGATCAGCAATAAAAGGTCTTCATACATCCCCAGTAGAGGCTTCCTTTACATTAATAATTGGATAACGGTCCATTTGACCTCCTTCAAGTGGATTTTGTATTCCCATATGTCACAGAACTCATTGTCACTGTGTTTTGGAAGGGACTGTGGGCTGGCCTCCCGCCCACAGACTATGGCCCAGAAGAGACTGAGGGACAAAATGGCATTGAGATAATGTAATGCTGCATTCCTTCTCCCCATCCCCCCCCTCTTGTTGCTGTGTTTAGTTGTGTTGGGTCATGGCATGTAGACAATGGTCTGTACTGGAGACATCTCTCCGCAGGGGATGTGTAAGGAGGAGCTGCCTGCTTATAATCCCTTTATGTGTTTCCACGGTAGTTTCTGTTTGAATGTACAAGTGTTGAGTTCCCATTGGTTCTTCCTTGTCCCCTATGTCCTCAATGACGAGGCTAAGGGGAGTTTCCCCCAACTGTGTTTAGCCACTTAAGGACCGCCGCACGACGATATAAATCGACAGAATGGCGTGGCTAGGCACAAGGGCGTACATGTACGTCCCCTTTAAGAAAACAGCCGTGGGTCGCGAGCACGCCGCAGTTGGCACAGCTCACGACCCGGTCTGAAGCACCATGACCGCGCCCGCGGGACCCGATAGCCACCGCTGTCCCGCAATCAGGTCACAGGAACTTAAACAGGGAGAGGCGAGTGTAAACAAACCTTCCCCGTTCTTCTCTGTGGCTGGTCACTGATCGTCTGTTCCGTCATAGGGAACGACAATCAGTGATGTCACACGTCCAGCCACGCCCCCCTATCGTAAGAAACACACAATAGGACACACTTAACCCCCCTAGTGCCATTGTCATTTTCACAGTAATCAGTGCAATTTTATAGCACTTTTCGCTGTGAAAATGACAATGGTCCCAAAAATGTGTCAAAAGTGTCCGCCATGTTGTCGCAGTTACGAAAAAAAAAATAGCTGATCGACGCCATTACTAGTAAAAATTATTATTTTTTTTTTAAATGCCATAAAACTATACCCTATTTTGTAAACGCTATAACATTTGCGCAAACCAAACGCTTATTGCGTTTTTTTTTTTTTTACCAAAAATATGTAGAAGAATACGTATCGGACTAAACTGAGGGGAAAAAAATTGTCTTGATATATTTTTGGGGGATATTTATTATAGAAAAAAATTAAAAATATTGCATTTTTATAAAAAATTGTTGCTCCATTTTTGTTTAATAAATACCGTAGGAGGTGATCAAATACCACCAAAAGAAAGCTCTATTTGTGGGGGAAAAAGGTACGCCAAATGTTTGAGAGCCACGTTGCACGACCGCGCAATTGGCAGTTAAAGCGCCGCAGTGCCGAATGGCAAAAAGGGGCCAGGTCCTTACCTGCATAATGGTCCGGGTCTTAAGCGGTTAGAGGTGTATGTTTTGTATTTAATAAAGTTTATGCTCTGCTTTTTTAACCCTCAACACCTGTGTGGCTTGTCTCGTGATTGGTGGGTTAAGGGCTGGCTATGGCGAGTCTGCAGGCTGCGTTTGGAGGACAGGAGACACCGGTCTGGCGGAGGTGCCCACCTTTGGTATCCGAGATCCGTCACCCCATAGACTTGTCTTTGAATGCAGAAACCACTTGATGCAAAAAACACAGGCACTTACATTATTGCCATTTCTCCAGAATACCTGTAAGGCGAAAGACAAGGCAAGAGGTCCAACACACAAAATAAAAACAATGAACACACAGAAACCTGTTGAAGCCGATTTTATTTGAAAATCCACCAATTCCTGACCACATACAATTTATATTTTAAACAAAAATAGAATCTGCAAAGATAATGCAGCAGGTACACGATTCATGTACAGAATTGCTTTCATGCTTAGAACTTCCCTTTCCAATGCTCCTTCCACAAGACTTATTTTATTTTTTTCATTTTATTTACATGAGAAGTGCTGATCAACAGCACCTGGGGTTTCCCCGAGTTCCTTGTGGACACAGGGGCCAGACAGAGCTTAGTGTAGGGTGTGACGGTACTGCGTGGGTGGAGGCTGTAAGGCACTGCATGACAGAGGGCTCTGACTTCACTTTTGTAGGATCCGTGTCACCAGCCAACATCAGCAATGGGTTACAGCGAGATTATGACGAGGAAGGTCCTCACTCTCCGTATTACAAACTTCTAAAATACAATACATGCTATGGCACTTAAAGTGATGATTGCTAAAAGCTCTCCCCATCAACATTTACAGACTTGTCCACCATAAAAGTAAAATAAATTCTGCATGGACACTGGCTTCTTAAACCACTTGAGGGCTCTGGCAGGGAGGTCTTTTCACCAGAGTTCCTTGTCATGCCCTGCAGCTTCAGAGAATAGATAGAAGTTGTGAACAATGGTGTCTGTATTTGTAGGTTGCACAAACTAAAGCCTGTAACCTAACAAAAAAGGAGGAACATGACTCTTAATGAGAGTTTGCTGCTCAAGGTAAAACTTTAAAAGCCAATAAAATTGCATCTTTTTTGCAAAAATTCATTTTAAACTTTGTGTTGCGTCCTTGCTTCCTTATACAGTGGAACCTTGGATTGCGAGTAACGTGGTCAACAAGCGTTTCGCAATAAGAGCACTGGGTTTGCGAGTGTTGTCTTGCAAAACTAGCAGGATTCAGGCCAAAGCGGTGTGCAGTACCGCGTTTGGACTGAGGTGGGGGCGCCGGAGCTGAGCAGAGCCACGCCGATTGGAAATACGCCGTTTCGAGGTCAGCCAAGCTGTCCTGTGGCCTTTGAGGCTCGTTCCGTGGCTCTTCAGGGCCCCCCCCCCCCCTCCGGTGGCATGCGGTATTGGCATGCCATTGAAGTCCATGTGGAACTATTTTCGCTTCCATGGACTTCAATGGGGAAACTCGCTTTGATATGCGAGTACTTTGGATTACGAGCATTCTCCTGGAACGGATTATGCTCGAAATCCGAGGTTCCACTGTATTGTACAAAAAGCCTTCTTCTCACGTCAAGTGTGTATGGCATTGCTGGACAGATTGGCCTTGTTTACTTTGGCTTCAGCTTGCATAAGACCAGTATGTACAGCAAGCTTTTCCAAAGCTTTTGGCTAGCTTCAAACAGCTTTATTGAAGCCTTTAAAGCTAAATTTAGCTGAGAGATCTTGATGGCAATGCAGAATGTCACTTTAAAGTACTGCTACGGCTTACTGAAGCCTGCTATCAGCTTGTTTAAACAAGCTGCTAAAAAGGTTTTCAACAAGGTTATAATGAGAGTCGGCACTCACATCAACGTTAAACATCCCCATAATGGAACTAAAGTTTCATTTAAAGGCTTCAACAAAATTGATCCAAGTGTGCCAAATGCGTTACAAAAGCTTCATGTCCACAATTATTTGATAAAAACAAAAGCTACAGTCCATTTGAACAAGCCAAGGATATTCAAATTCTTGACAGTTCCTGAGGCACTAAAATGCCTCAGGTCTCTGGAGGAGCCCAGCAGTGAGATCATTAGCCCTAGGTTTGCTGGTGTGCAGCCTTTTACAGGGGGCTCCACACTATTCTGCTGATCGCTACACTGAAGGAGTAAGATTATGTTGTAAGCAGGAGCAGCGAGGCCCCAGGGTAGGCTCAAACCCAGAAATGTTGACCCAAAGCAGGCAGGCTCAAACCCAGAAGTGTTGACCCAAAGCAGGCAGGCACAAACCCAGAAATGTTGACCCAAAGCAGGCAGGCACAAAGCCAGAAATGTTGACCCAAAGCAGGCAGGCAGGCACAAAGCCAGAAATGTTGACCCAAAGCAGGCAGGCACGAACCCAGAAATGTTGACCCAAAGCAGGCAGGCACAAAGCCAGAGATGTTGACCCAAAGCAGGCAGGCACAAAGCCAGAGATGTTGACCCAAAGCAGGCAGGCACAAAGCCAGAGATGTTGACCCAAAGCAGGCAGGCACAAAGCCAGAGATGTTGACCCAAAGCCAGAAATGTTGACACAGATCTCATTAGTGACGCTCGTAGGAGATCTAAAAATCCAGCAGGAGCCTTCATCTTCAGCTAAAATATCATTTTTCTGTGTAAACTCAACTTCAAAGATGTCCTCAGTGCCACACACGGCAGATTTTGCATTTGTGCAATTTTCCTACAAACATACGACTGCTCATTTGTGGACTACAGATATCCAACTGCAGGCACATGCATCCGATGGATGCAATGGGTAGGCGGAGCTGGGAACTCTGGTGAAGATCTCGTTGCCTAAAAACCCTGAAATTAAAAGGAAACCTGCATGCATGCTGCCAATGCTAGGTGCCTGGCTGCCATGCCGATCTAATGTCTTTAGCCGTTTTGAGTCACTGACCTGGAACAAGGATGCAGATCTGGAATTTCCAACTTCATTGGCTGCAAGATTTTTCCAGTTAGGTGACTCAGAATGTGCCGAAATCAAAGATTCAGCTTTACAGAGAAGCAACCAGCATTTAAGGAGCCCAGCAATGGAAGCCTCCAATTTTTCCCTCAACACGGGTCTCCTTTAAGCCAGTTGGATATTGATCTTGCCAGCTTCAACCTGAAACATCAGGTGTGCCGACAATTGAAAGAGAACCAGTCTTCTGAAGTACACAGCACCCACTGAAGACCAATCCATGCTGCTTTAGAAGCCACGGCTTTGCGTATCCCTCGCCCTGCTTCCGGACGTCGCCAACGCATTCAATACACAGCCAGCATGAGCGCAACTCTCCTGAAGGCGCTGTGTACCCCTAAGGGTTAGTGACAACTTGACCGGTTGACTTTTAAGACTCCTCACCCCTTGTTTAAAAGGAAAATCACACAGTGAAAGCAATTCCTCACATTCATTTGTTTTCTTGCTTCTTTTTTTTTTTTTTGTATTTTCTTAAAAAAAAAAAAAAAAAGGCATTAACATGTCAATGTAAAATAATATTCTGCCAAGCACAAAGCAATAAGATTGATTCCCGAAGACACGATTTAAAATGTAGTGATCGTCCTAATCAGACACCCCCACCCCCCCTTGCAGATTCCTAGGCACATATCTATCGGAAATAAAGCAGCGTACAATTCATCTCTTAAATATCCATCTTAAAAAAAAAAAAACTCTCCGTAAGATGTGGGACTATGGAAATAAACCCGACCCCTCCCTGTTAGCAGTATACAGACTTAAAATATTTAGTGCTTGGTATGGAATCATTTTCAGAATTAAAAAAAATAAATGAAAGAAAAAAAAAATAAAAACTGTATACATCCATACATGTTTCATAAAAGGTGTTTGATACATTAATTGTTAAACTGATAATCATAAATAAATACAAATAATACATAAGGAATGTCTACTGCAAACTGAATATATATATATATTTATATATTTCAAAGTGTGGAGGTGGGAGATGGGGAAGAAAGTGTTACCCTCAATTACGGCCTAGGTGAGTAAAATCTGGAGGAGAGGACGTGATGGCGTGGTTGATGAGAAGTGTTTGGTGGTCTCCCCCCCCCCCCTGTACTGCCCACTGGAAATAAATGTGCGTACCCCCTCACTTCACACAGCAGAGCCAAATACAGGCCTCTCTCTGCAATCTACTGTCCGCAGCACGCTACTGGATGAGGAGGGGGGGACTGCTGTGTCATCACCCCCCCACCCCCACCCTTGGCTTCTTAGGGAGAGCTTCCGTATTGCTGGCGGCCCCAACAGCTCGTCTTGGTACCGTTTTGTGTGGAAGTGTAGAGCTCATCAGCAGCTTTGAATTTTGACTGGAAGTAGGGATTTGTTATGTAGCCTCTTCTAAAAGGGAGCTCCCATCCAGCCGATTACATGAACTGCATCTGGAACACAAACACAGAGAAGGTCAATCACTGGACAACAGAAGACATGTCTGACAAGTTTAAAATGTTCATGTCATTTTCAAAATTTGAATCAGAACGCCAACCAAAAAAAATTGAACATATAGAGCCCATTGTGATAAGAGCAAATAAAATTACTTTTGTTGCAATAGTCACCCTCAATCAAGAGGGTGGTGTAAATATATTTGTTCAGGCATTTCCAGGAATGGGGTGAAAATGGTCTCCCAATTGTGCGCCTTTGTTATCAGCCAATCGTAGAGTACCATGATGGGGGCTACAAGCAGTTGTACAGACACATGGCACAGGAGATCTGGAGATCAGTAGCACCGAGATGCAAAAAGGTGAAATAAAGTAAAAAAAAAAAAGTAAACAAAAAAACAAACAAAAACAGTTAACTACTTGCCGACCAGCCGCCATCATTCTACGGCGGCAGGTCGGCTCTCCTGGGCAAGAGCATGTAGTATAACGTCAGCTCTTAGAGCGGCCACTAGGGGCGCATGCGCGCCCCCCGCTCGCCCCCGACTCCCGTGCCCGGCGATCGCCGCCGGGCACACGCGATCGCTCGTTACAGAGCGGGGACCGGGAGCTGTGTGTGTAAACACACAGCTCTCGGTCCTGTCAGCAGGGGAAATGCTGATCTTCTGTTCATACAATGTATGAACAGAAGATCAGTGTTTCCCCTAGTGAGGCCACTCCCCCCCCCCCCCACAGTAAGAACACACCCAGGCATACTTAACCCCTTCCCCGCCCCCTAGTGTTAACCCCTTCACTGCCAGTGGCATTTTTATAGTAATCCAATGCATTTTTTAGCACTGATCGCTATAAAAATGCCACTGGTCCCAAAAATGTGTCAAAAGTGTCCGAAGTGTCCGCCATAATGTTGCAGTACCGAAAAAATCGCTGATCGCCGCCATTACTAGTAAAAAAAAATATTAATAAAAATGACATAAAAATACACCCTATTCTGTAAACGCTATAACTTTTGCGCAAACCAATCAATAAACGCTTATTGCGATTTTTTTTTAATGAAAAATACGTAGAAGAATACGTCTCGGCCTAAACTGAGGAAAAAAAATGTTTTTTTTATATATTTTTGGGGGATATTTATTACAGCAAAAAGTAAAAAATATTCATTTTTTTCAAAATTGTCGCTCTATTTTTGTTTATAGCGCAAAAGATAAAAACCGCAGAGGTGATCAAATACCACCAAAAGAAAGCTCTATTTGTGGGAAAAAAAGGACGCCAATTTTGTTTAGGAGCCACAGCACGACCACGCAATTGTCAGTTAAAGCGACGCAGTCCCGAATCGCAAAAAGTGCTCTGGTCTTTGACCAGCAATATGGTCCGGGGGGTAAGTGGTTAAAGAACAAAATAAAGAAAACCCTAACTGGATAAGAGACTCACACAAGCACTCACATTCTGTTCCTGGGGAACCTGCTACTATCCTGACCTACCTGCCAATATACACTATTAGCCAGATTCAGATAGACTGGCTTAATTTTGAGGCGGCGTAGTGTATCGCATATACGCTACGCCGCCGTAAGTCAGAGAGGCAAGTGCTGTATTCACAAAGCACTTGCCACCTAAGTTACGGCGGCGTAGCGTAAATGGGCCGGCGTAAGCGCGCCTAATTCAAATGATGAACAGGGGGGCGTGTTTTATGTTAATGACTAGTGACCCGACGTGATTGACGTTTTTAACTAACGGCGCATGCGCCGTCCGTGGACATATCCCAGTGTGCATTGCTCCAAAGTACGCAGTTTCGACGTGAGCGTAAATTACGTCCAGCCCCATTCGCGTACGACTTACGCAAACGACGTAAAAAGATAGGCTTGTTCCGACGTCCATACCTTGCATGGGCTGCGCCACCTAGGGAGCAGCTTTATCTTTACGCCGGCGTATTTCTTGCGTAAACCGCGTAACTAATTGCGACGGGCGCATGTACGTTCGTGAATCGGCGTATCTTGCTCATTTGCATATTTGACACGGAAAACAATGGAAGCGCCACCTAGCGGCCAGCGTAAATATGCACCCTAAGATACAACGGCGTAGGAGACTTACTCCGCTCGTATCTTAGCCTAATTTAAGCGTATCTGGTTTCCAGAATACGCTTACATTTACGACGGCGTAGATTCAGAGTTACGACGGCGTATCTACTGATACGCCGCCGTAACTTTACCTATAGGTAAACCTATAATAAGGCTTACCTATAGGTGGTGTAAATACCTACTAAACAGGTACGGTTTAGGAGATATTTACTGTACATGAAGCCAGTGACATCACTGGCACATGTGCTCTGAACGGCCACCAGTACTGTTCCTTCAGAGCCCTGTGCCGTAAACAGTGGCTCCTGCGAGCATGTGCAGGGGTGACGTCATTGCGGCTCCAGCCGGTCACAGAGTAAAAGTCCACGAACCCGGAAGCAAGATGGGTGAAAATAGGAAGATGGGAAGTCTGCAGCTCTGACTTTTTCCTCAAACAAAAAGGTTTCTTATTGAGCACAAGAAATGAGACATACGGATTTATTTTGCTCTAGAACATGCAAGGACTGCAGACATTAACTTACAAGGAATCAGTACATTTTACACCACATTAGAAACGGTGACATATCTCTCCCCACACAGTCAAGTAAAGCCTTACTAAACATCATACAGTACCACCGGGTAATCACCATTTTGTGGTCTTTAACCGCTTGCCGACAACCGCGCAAACATTTACGCTGACAGAATGGCATGGCTGCGCTACCTGCATGTCCCTTTGAATTTGCTGCAAGCCGACTGTGCCCGAGGGACCCGCGGACTCTATGTCCGCCGGTGTCCCGGAGCTGCCATACGGGGGTATGCCTGTGTAAACAAGGCATTCCCCTGTTCTGCCTAGTGACAGGACAGTGATCTACTGCTCCGTTTCATCGGGAGCAGTGATCAGTGTCAAGTCACAGGTAGCCACACCCCCACACAGTTAGAATCACTCCCTAAAACACACTTAACCCCTTCCCCACCCCAGCACTGTCCAGGTGAGAGCCTCGTCTCTTCTGGTAGAGCTACCGGGTTTCCCTATGTCGTCATTGATAGGCCGCAGGCTGTTTCGGGTTCAGCGTGCACGCCTCACAATGAGGCCCGCTCCCTCCTCATTTCCTCAATGAAAGGTTACGCCTCCTGGGATATGTGACATGTGTATCCCAGGAGGCAAAGGGTGGAGAGTGCATGTTGTTCGCCTGGGCCAGGGCTGCCCAACCAGTGGCCCGCGGAGCTCTCTGATGTGGCCCACAACCTCCTGCTCAGGGATGCGGGTTGGCAAGCCCAGATTGCAGTTTGTCTACCCGCCATGCCAGAGCATCAGTGTTGTGAATGAAGCCAGCAGTAGAGGAAGCAAGCAGCTGTGGAGCAGAGCCGCATAAGCTTACTGCATAGCACCGGCTACGGTCATAGATGGAGTGATACCAAATGCACTAATTCATAGAACAACAAGTTTATTACTAAAATCACAGTGTACAAATCTGTTCTGCAGTGGTTACTGGGCTTCTTTCAAACTGATCCGCAGGTTTAGCGCAGAGTACCTGCGGCTTACCTGGTTTTACCTGCGGGTTTGGTGAACTTTCAGAAAGTGCACCACACCTACAGGATATAATAGAGTTCTTTGGCAAAGTACAGCTAACCTGCAGGAAAGCCAGTGTACTGCGCTACATCCACTGTGTGGGTAGACGGCAGACCATCAGTGTAAAAGTAGACAGACCCTTTAACATGGTCTGTCTGACCCTCCATTCACCTCTAAGGAGTGGCAGGTGTAAACAGACTTGTGTCCGTTTACACCTGCCTCTTTCCAATCCGATCTGCTAAAAAAACAGAAGTGGATCCGTCCCCTTCCATTTGATCATATGAGAGGGCCCATAGAGTAGAGTGGGCTGTGTCTGTGTCCGATTTGCATAAGCAGAGTGGACATGTCACCTGCTCATTGTGGTCCGCCACTGGTTACTAAGTCGCTTAAGTGGCCCTCGCTCTTCAAAAGATTGGGAACCCCTGGCCTAGGCAAATGACGTAAAAGTGGGATGTGGCAAAACATTTTTTTTTTCAAAATAAAATCAATACTATTCCAAAAGAGAACAGGAGGAGTGGAGAGAAGGGATCGAGATCTGGAGGGTGAAGATCCACCAAGTTTCTTGGGGGGGAGGGACTTCTATATGTATTGTCTGGGCAAGAACACTACTAGCCAACTAGCTATTGATCAGGAAGGAGATGAAGGCAAGTTAAAATCCAAATTTGTGTGTTTTTTTTTATCGGGTGAGTGTCAAGGTTTTGATGGACTTGGGGCACCAAAGTCATGTGTGGCCCACTTTCTTTCTTTGCACTAGCCCAGAGATCACTGGGGTTTTTGCCCCCTTCAGAGATGGTTATCCTAGTTGCAGATTTGTCTTAAGGTGAAAAAAATCCGATGCTTACAAGCCCCCCAGCCCCCTGTTTACTTACCTGAGCCCTCGAAAGTCCCGCGCCGTGAACGCGGTGGCTACTGGCCCCAGTTTTCTCGGCTGTTCTTGGCTCTTCATTGGAGATTGATAGCAGCGCAGCCACTGGCTCCCACTGCTGTCAATCTAATCAATAACGTTGCGCACCAGGGCCGAGTGATAGTCAGCGGCAATGGCTGCCGGCTGTATTACGGGAGCGTGGCTGCAAGCTAACCCCCTTGGGAGAGCGGTTCCCATGAAGGGGGTTGGCTCTTGCGGGGTGGGGTGGTGCCGAGGCAGCTGCCGAGGGACCCCAGAAGACCAGGATCGGGGCCACTCTGTGCAAAACAAGCTGCACAGTGGAGGTAAGAATGGCATGTTTGTTATTTCATTTTATTTTTTTAAACAACCACCTTTACAACCCCTTTAAAGTATATTGTAAATGCCAACACTGTCTATGCCCTTTTTGTCTTTTAAATATACCATTGAAAACATTAACTATAATTAAATAGTGCAAAAAAATACCAGTTGGTCATAACTAAAATTCAGAGCTGTCCTGTGTCTCCTGCTCATTTTCTGTTATCACAAAAAGCGTAATTATCCCTTCCAGCTCTCAGTATTAAAGAACAATTTGCCTTTATACTGTAGTGGTGAAAGAGTGGAAGGGGTTGAGCATTTTAGCCAAAGGCCACTGGGCAGGGCTGACACCACTCAAGCCACAAAAATGCAGTGCTATCTTCTCAACAGGATTGGGGAACTGAATGTACTTTCTGTACCTGCACGGTCTTTTACCACTTCCCTACCGAGTCATTGTAAAATTACGTCAGCGGGAACCTTTCCTCTTTCAGACTGGATGTCATAGGACGTCCTTGTGAAAAATATACTACAGCGCTAATTAAATAATCAATTCCATGTGCACCTAAATAAAAAACCAAATAATATAGCTGCTATCTTGAGTGATACCAAATCCAAACAGTGAAACATATAAAATATAGATGCGCTAATATTAACTTAAAAGGTGATAAAACGTACAAAGAAAACTAATCAGGGAGAACACTCCATAAACTGTGAATTACTAATATGTCCTTAATAAGTGCACAGTGATTAGCAGGATTCCATGCAGGGAAAAAATCACTCTCTTCAATCTGAATGCTAATCCAGCCCTCCACCGCTGTGATCAGATGATACAGGCACTCACAGACAGGGATTGCATGAAAGAAAAGAGAATAAACCTCATTGCGCAATATTCGATGACAGATCAAAAATGTAATCAGAGCATTGACATATGCACTCATGAATCCCCGCTTTCAGTAAAGCATGAAAACGCCACTCAGTATGCTGTTTCCTCAGCTCGATCCGATGCACTTGGATTCAATCGCAGGCTCCTCCCTACGCGTAACGTCACAGGCACGCGACTTACTCATGGGTTCCTACCTGAGGACTTTGTGCACTTATTAAGGACATATTAGTAATTCACAGTTTATGGAGTGTTCTCCCTGATTAGTTTTCTTTGTACGTTTTATCACCTTTTAAGTTAATATTAGCGCATCTATATTTTATATGTTTCATATGACGTCCTTGCATTCCCGGCCGCTAGGGGGGGCGCACGCGCCGTCGCTGCATTGCTCGGGACCCGGTGCGTGTGCCCGGCGGCCGCGATGTCCGCCGGGCACACACAATCATGGCAGAACAATGGATCTGTGTGTGTAAACAGATCCACTGTCCTGTCAACGGTGAGGAGACTGATGTGTGTTCCCAGTACAGAGGAACACACATCGGTCTCGTCCCCTTGTGAGTCCCCCTCCCCCCTACAGTTAGAACACACTTTAGGGAACATATTTAACCCCTTTAGCGCCCCCCAGTGTTAACCCCTTCCCTGCCAGTCACATTTACACAGTAATCAGTGCAGTTTTATAGCACTAATCGCTGTATAAATGTGAATGGTCCCAAAAATGTGTCAAAAGAGTCCGATATGTCCGCCGCAATGTCACTGTCACAATAAAAATCGCAGCTCGCCGCCATTGCTAGTAAAAAAATTTAAATAAATAAAAATGCCATAGTTCTATTCCCTATTTTGTAGACGCTAGAACTTTTGCGCAAACCAAAAATATGTAGAAGAATACGTATGTCTAAACTGAGGGAAAAAAAGTAAAAAAAAAAAAAAAATGTATTAAATCAAAAAGTAAAAGATATTGTGTTTTTTCAAAATTGTTGCTGTTTTGTTTATAGCGCAAAAAATAAAAAAACGCAGAGGTGATCAAATATCACTGAAAGAAAGCTCTATTTGTGGGAAGAAAAGGGTGTCAATTTTGTTTGGAAGCCACGGCGCACGACCGCGCAATTGTCATTCAAAGTGCGACAGCGCTGAAAACAAAAAATTGGTCTGGGCAGGAAGGGGGTGAAAATGCCCTGTATGGAAGTGGTTAATAGGGATAAAACATGTACCCCGACATACATTTTAAAGCAGGCCATTCACAAGATTCACTTTATCCTATGTGCTTTGTAAACTCAAAGTCTTATGCATGCCTGTGTGAAAAGCTTACCTATAAATAGTAAGGGGAAGGGGTTGCATATACAGTGCCTTGAAAAAGTATTCATACCCTTGAAATTCTCCACATGTTGTCATGTTACAAACAAAAACGTAAATGTAATTTATTGGGATTTTATGTGATAGACCAACACAAAGTGGTACATAACTGTGAAGTGGAAGGAAAATGATAAATGGTTTTCATTTTTTTTTTTAAATATGTGAAAAGTTTGGCGTGCATTTGTATTCAGTCCCCTTTACTCTGATACCAACTAAGATCTAGTGGAACCAATTGCCTTCAGAAGTCACCTAATTAGTAAATAGAGTTCACCTGTGAGTAATTTAATCTCAGTATATATACAGTTGGTCTGTGAAGCCCTCCGAGGTTTGTTAGGGAACCTTAGTGGACAAACATCATCATGAAGGCCAATGAACACACCAGACAGGTCAGGGATAAAGTTGTGAAGTATAAATCAGGGTTAGGTTATAAAAAAAATATCCCAAGCTTTGAACATCTCACGGAGCTCTGTTCAAATCCATCATCCGAAAATAGAAAGAGTATGGCACAACTGAAAACCTACCAAGACATGGCCGTCCACCTAAACTGACAGGCCGGGCAAGGAGAGCATTCATCAGAGAAGCAGCCAAGAGGCCCATGGGAACTCTGGAGGAGCTGCAGAGATCCACAGCTCAGGTGGGAGAATCTGTCCACAGGACAACTATTAGTCGTGCTCTCCACAAATCTGACCTTTATGGAGGAGTGGCAAGAAGGCGGCCATAAGTCATCCCGTTTGCCTGAAGTCATGTGGGGGACACAGCAAACATGTGGAAGAAGGTGCTCTGGTCAGATGAGACCAAAACGTAACTTTTTAGCCAAAACGCTATGCGTGTAGGAAAACTAACACTGCACATCACCCTGAACAAACCATCCCCACAGTGAAACACGGTGGTGGCATCATCATGTTGTGGGGATGTTTTTCGGGACAGGAAAGCTGGTCAGAGTTTATGCGAAGATGGATGAAACCAAATACAGGCAGCGGTGGGGGGGGGGGGGAGAACATGAGGCAGCGGTAGGGGGGGGGTCAGAACATGAGGCAGCGGTAGGGGGGGGGGGTCAGAACATGAGGCAGCGGTAGGGGGGGGGTCAGAACATGAGGCAGCGGTAGGGGGGGTCAGAACATGAGGCAGCGGTAGGGGGGGGGGGGGTCAGAACATGAGGCAGCGGTAGGGGGGGGGGGGGGGTCAGAACATGAGGCAGCGGGAGGGGGGGGGGTCAGAACATGAGGCAGCGGTAGGGGGGGGGGTCAGAACATGAGGCAGCGGTAGGGGGGGGGGGGTCAGAACATGAGGCAGCGGTAGGGGGGGGGGGGTCAGAACCATGAGGCAGCGGTAGGGGGGGGGGTCAGAACATGAGGCAGCGGTAGGGGGGGGGGGGGTCAGAACATGAGGCAGCGGTAGGGGGGGGGGGGTCAGAACATGAGGCAGCGGGGGGGGGGGGGGTCAGAACATGAGGCAGCGGTAGGGGGGGGGGTCAGAACATGAGGCAGCGGTAGGGGGGGGGGGTCAGAACATGAGGCAGCGGGAGGGGGGGGGGGTCAGAACCATGAGGCAGCGGTAGGGGGGGGGTCAGAACATGAGGCAGCGGTAGGGGGGGGGGGTCAGAACATGAGGCAGCGGTAGGGGGGGTCAGAACATGAGGCAGCGGTAGGGGGGGGGGGGTCAGAACATGAGGCAGCGGTAGGGGGGGGGGTCAGAACATGAGGCAGCGGTAGGGGGGGGGGGTCAGAACATGAGGCAGCGGTGGGGGGGGGGGTCAGAACATGAGGCAGCGGTAGGGGGGGGGGTCAGAACATGAGGCAGCGGTAGGGGGGGGGGGGGTCAGAACATGAGGCAGCGGTAGGGGGGGGGGGTCAGAACATGAGGCAGCGGTAGGGGGGGGGGGGGGTCAGAACATGAGGCAGCGGTAGGGGGGGGGGTCAGAACATGAGGCAGCGGGGGGGGGGGGGGGCAGAACATGAGGCAGGGGGGGGGGGGGGGGTCAGAACATGAGGCAGCGGTGGGTGGCGGGGTCAGAACATGAGGCAGCGGTGGGTGGCGGGGTCAGAACATGAGGCAGCGGTGGGTGGCGGGGTCAGAACATGAGGCAGCGGTGGGTGGCGGGGTCAGAACATGAGGCAGCGGTGGGTGGCGGGGTCAGAACATGAGGCAGCGGTGGGTGGCGGGGTCAGAACATGAGGCAGCGGTGGGTGGCGGGGTCAGAACATGAGGCAGCGGTAGGGGGGGGGGGGGTCAGAACATGAGGCAGCGGTAGGGGGGGGGGGGGTCAGAACATGAGGCAGCGGTGGGTGGCGGGGTCAGAACATGAGGCAGCGGTGGGGGGGGGGGGCAGAACATGAGGCAGCGGTGGGTGGCGGGGTCAGAACATGAGGCAGCGGTGGGTGGCGGGGTCAGAACATGAGGCAGCGGTGGGTGGCGGGGTCAGAACATGAGGCAGCGGTGGGTGGCGGGGTCAGAACATGAGGCAGCGGTGGGTGGCGGGGTCAGAACATGAGGCAGCGGTGGGTGGCGGGGTCAGAACATGAGGCAGCGGTGGGTGGCGGGGTCAGAACATGAGGCAGCGGTGGGTGGCGGGGTCAGAACATGAGGCAGCGGTGGGTGGCGGGGTCAGAACATGAGGCAGCGGTGGGTGGCGGGGTCAGAACATGAGGCAGCGGTGGGTGGCGGGGTCAGAACATGAGGCAGCGGTGGGTGGCGGGGTCAGAACATGAGGCAGCGGTGGGTGGCGGGGTCAGAACATGAGGCAGCGGTGGGTGGCGGGGTCAGAACATGAGGCAGCGGTGGGTGGCGGGGTCAGAACATGAGGCAGCGGTGGGTGGCGGGGTCAGAACATGAGGCAGCGGTGGGTGGCGGGGTCAGAACATGAGGCAGCGGTGGGTGGCGGGGTCAGAACATGAGGCAGCGGTGGGTGGCGGGGTCAGAACATGAGGCAGCGGTGGGTGGCGGGGTCAGAACATGAGGCAGCGGTGGGGGGCGGGGTCAGAACATGAGGCAGCGGTGGGTGGCGGGGTCAGAACATGAGGCAGCGGTGGGTGGCGGGGTCAGAACATGAGGCAGCGGTGGGTGGCGGGGTCAGAACATGAGGCAGCGGTGGCGGGGTCAGAACATGAGGCAGCGGTGGCGGGGTCAGAACATGAGGCAGGGGTGGCGGGGTCAGAACATGAGGCAGCGGTGGTGGGGGCAAGAACAGAGGCCATTAATATCCAAGCATAGAGCCTATTGACTCATATAGAGGTTGGCAGTTGGCTTCCATACAAATTATTTTTTATTACATGTCTGGAGGCAAATCGAACTAAAATCAAACAAAATGATAATTTTAATAAACCAATGAAAGCATATTCAGACAAAGCAAAAAAATAAATACAAAAAAAAAAACACACAAACCCAGCAATCCAACCTTCTACAACGTATGCATTAGAGAAGCCACGGTGTAAAAAAGATAAAGGAAACAGAGCAAAGTCTGTCCATAACGGCCCACATAGTCTAATTTCAAGGTTGGGTTTTGACCAAAGTATGGACGCTCAGAATGGAGGTTAGCGATTTTTAAACACAAAGGTACCATGTTCTCTTGGACTCATGGAGCCGTAGCTGACTATACCTAAATGGTCCTACAAGAAATCCTGTAATGAGAGCTGTGGATAGGGGTCCTTCCCAGGCGCTCTGTGAGGACTCTGACTGGATGGGCTGGATGCTGCAGACAACTAGGTGAAAGGAGAGGCAGAGAGAGAGAGAAACAAGTCTGAGAATGACAGAACATGGAAGTGGAAAATGTCACGACACCAGAGAAATGGAGACAGACAGACAGACTGAGGACAGACAGACTGAGGACAGACAGACAGCAAAGCAGAAGAAAAGCACATAAACTCATCATCTTCCAGCTACATCACTTCAATTGGATTCATTTTTCTCATGAACTTTAAATATACACATTATTTAACTGAGAATTTGATCATCAAAACAGTTACGGTAATCCTACATATATACATTCACTATACGGCTGGACACCTGACCATCACATCTATAGGAGCTTGTTGGAGATCCATAACCATCAATATGGAGTTGGTCCCCTGTTGCAGCTATAATAGGTGACAGTTCACTTCGCAAAGAATACCCAATCATGTGCAAGGAAAAAAAAAAAAAACAGCATTACTACTTGCACATGATTAGATGATAGAAGTCAGCAGAGCCTCTGCTCATTTACTAAGCCCTGGAGCAACTGTACTTACAGGGGGCAACAGCACTTTGCAAAGTGCGCAATCCATTTGCCTTTAGAAAACCCCAATATGTTTTTTGATGATATGTTTGTTAAAGATAGATTTTGTAAAGTTTAAAATGACAGCAATGTGAACTGGCACTTGATCTTTTTTTAACCGCTCATCGACCAGCCACCTGTGTTATACTGCGGCAGATTGGCTCGGCTGCGCGAATTGCCGTAGGTGCACGTCGGTTCGTGCACAAGGTTAGCACCCACCCATTGGCCCAGAGGGGGAGCCAATCAGTGGTCTCGATGTCCATCGTTCACCCGTGATCATTCCCCCGCAGAGACAGAACGGGGATCTGCCATGGTAAACAAGGAAGATCTCTGTCCTGTCAGGGGAGATCACATGGGTGTAGGTGGAGAGGCGAGCGGGGTGGCGACTTCACTTTATTCAGAAAGTGCACAGCATTCCAAGAGGTGGCACAGCACGGGACCCAGAAAACAAGTGGAGATCGCTGGAGTAGTAGTGTCGAATTTTTTGTTTTCCCAAACTTCCAGGGGCATCAGCCAGGTTTGCTATATACATCGTAGTACTGACCCAAGCTTTACTAAGCTAACCAAGTATAACATATCAGTACCTGGAATCCTTTGAAAAAATAAACCTGGTGCTTAAGTCGTTAAACTTTTTGTTTATAAAATTAAAATCATCTTTTTTTTACTAGAAAATTACTTCGAACCCCCAACCTTTTTTTCCCCAGACACCCTAGAGCAGTGTTTCCCCAACTCCAGTCCTCAAGGCACACCAACAGGTCATGTTTTCAGGCTTTCCATTATTTTGCACAGGTGATTTGATCAGTTTCACTGCCTTAGTAATTACCACAGCCGTTTCATCTGAGGGAAATCCTGAAAACATGACCTGTTGGTGTGCCTTGAGGACTGGAGTTGGGAAACACTGCCCTAGAGAATAAAAATGGCGGTCGTTGCAATACTTTGTCACACCGTATTTGTGCAGCGGTCTTGCAAACGCAATTTTGGGGGGGGGGGGATAAATATATTTTTCATGAAAAAAAAAAAAAAAAAGTTAGCCCTTTTTTTTTTTATACTGTGAAAAATAATGTTATGCCGAGTAAATTGATATTCAACATGTCATTCTTGAAAATTGCGCCCATTCGTGGAATGGCGACATACTTTGACCCTTACAAATCTCCATAGGTGACTTGAAATTATGTACAGGTTACCAGTTTTGAGCGACAGAGGGGGGTCTCTAGGCCTAGAATTATTGCTCTCGCACCAACCATGGCAATGATACCTCACATGTGTGGTTTGAACATAGTTTACATATGCGCGTGCGACTTGCGTATGCGCAATGCGGCAGTAGGGAGGTGGACACCTCTCCCGCTCCTGTTAAAAGTGATCTTGTGGCAAATCCGCCACGGAGACCACTTATCTGAAAGCGGACCGCCCGCCGGTTAAGAATATACCAGAGCTATAGCAGCTATAACAACAGTATTCAACGTCAAAGCACCAACGTATGACAGCGGGCGGTCCGGAAGTGGTTAAATAATATGTCAAGGTCTTTTACAAGAGGCCATTCAAGATTGCTTGTATGTGCAGCTCCCATTGTTATAGCCCAATATTGGAACACATCAATAAGCTAAGAAAGGGAGCCTGGAATTATGTACTGTCATGAGAATGGAGGAATCTCACTCATGGCCCGCTATCTCTCCTTCCTGTGTAAATTTTTGCTTAGAAGATGGATCACGATTCTCTCACGATTATCGCGGTGTAACATCAAAAAAACAGGGCTAACTATCGTAACATTTTTTTTATTCATTGAAGTGTATTTTTTCCCAAAAAATTGCATTTGAAAGGCCACTGGGCAAATACAGTGTGACATAAAATATTGCAGGAATTGCCATTTTATTCCCTAGGGTCTCTGCTAAAATAAAGAATGTTTGGGGGTCCAAGTAATTTTCCAGTAAAAAAATATTGATTTTAACTGAACAAACGTCAGAAAAATATTTGGACTTTAAGTGGTTAAACTTCCTGCATTTATACACAGAAGTTTGATCCAAGGAGGAAGTTTCATGTTACAAACTTGGCAGACTGCCCCGATTTTTTCTTTACACACAGAAGTTCATGCCTGTGATCCAAGAAGGAAGCATTAGTTACAATGTTTCCTGTTAAAAACTTGGTAGACTGCTCAGATATTTTCTTCTGACATCTGAGTGAGCAGATAAAGTCTCTCCACTTGTTATATTGAAAGAATTAGCAAACTCTGCATTGGAGATTGTGAGTGGGGGGGGGGGGGGTTGTTGAATCGATGACATATGTGCATTGGGGTGCCACTAAAAGTGAATGGTACCAGAACCCACTGCAATGAAAAGGCTTTAACCCTCTTAACCCTGAAGATGGCCATAGACCGTTCTAATCTGTTGGAATTGTACCTAAGTGGATCTATTGAATGGCTTGGGTAGAACCAGCATGTCAGATTTTTCATGAGATTATTGTCAATGGCTTTAGCCGCTAGTAATATTCACTGTGCGTTCTCCCGGTAGGGAGAGCACAATAGCTGTTGGAGAGTAGCAGTTAGCTTATTATTGCACATTTGGTTATGACATTCCCAAAGTGTCGGGTCTTTGCAATGCGCACTTTAGTGTTGTTTACCAACAGACAGATTTATGTTATAAGGTATCTCATCCCAGAAGTAGCATTGCTAGTTCATAGGGAATGAGCGAAATGCTGGTCACGTAATAGCTGCATCCCCCACAAGGGAGTGACGGGGAGACGTTGCTCTTGCTAGAAAGAACAGCTCATGGAAGACACCGGCATTCATTTACATTTCTCCCCATCTGAACAGATGAACGGTCTGTGAGCCAAAATCAATGTCTGAAGCGGAAGAACGATGGATGTAAAAAACACACAGAAGAGCAAGTGTGATCACTTCCCCGGCTGGCTCATTTAAATGAACTACAAAAAGGAGCTCATACAGCTGATGGCCATAGAAAGGCTCCGTTTCATCACCACAGAATGATATCAATTGGCTCACGACTCATAATTAACTCATGATGAGAGGGATGTTAAGCAAAAGCTTCATGTACTTTATCAGCATTCCCTAAAGCTTGGCTAATCAAGTAGCCCCACCATGCCCTATAATTCCACCTGTACCTGTAGATATTACCATCCATATCACCCACCTATGCTTCAGCAACTCTCCATAAAAAGAACTCTACCCGACAAGCCCACCTTCCTTCCCAAATCTGCTGCTAGACCGGCAATCAGAGCCTGCCTTCAATCCACAATAGAGAGATCAACTCCAGGTTACCTGCTCCTAGTAGTTTTTTCTCAACCATCACCTGTACAGGTTTGATGAATGGGGATCCGTCAAAGGGGTTGTAAAGGTTCATTTTTTATTTTCTAAATAGGTTCCTTTAACCACTTAACCGCCTCCTGCACATATACGTCGGCAGAATGTCTACGTCCTCTTTAAAAGCCCAGCCGTGGGTTGCGGGCGTGCGCCCGCGGAGCGCTCCCGCGACCCGGTCCGAAGCTCCGTGAACGCAGGACCAGCGGACCCGATCGCTGCTGGAGTCCCACGATCGGTCCCCGGAGCTGAAGAACGGGGAGAGCTGTGTGTAAACACGGCTTCCCCGTTCTTCACTGTGGCACCGTCATTGATCGTGTGTTCCCCGATATAGGGAAACACAATCAATGACGTCACACCTACAGCCACACCCCCCTACAGTTAGAAACACAGATGAGGTCATAACCCCCTTAAGCGCCCCCTTGTGGTCAACTCCCAAACTGCAATTGTAATTTTCACAGTAAACAATCCATTTTAAATGCATTTTTTGCTGTGAAAATGACAATGGTCCCAAAAATGTGTCAAAATTGTCCGAAGTGTCCGCCATAATGTCGCAGTCATGAAAAAAAAAAAATCGGGCAGCTTGCCATTACATGTCTTGCTCTGTTTCTCAATGTCTGATCTATCCACAATCTTACCTAGTTTCCTTTTTTAACTAAAAATGCAAAAGGTCTGCTCTTCCTCGCAATTCACAGATTGACAATATGGGGTTGATTTGCTAAAACTGGAGAGTGCAAACTCTTGTGCAGCTATGCATGGTAGCCAATCAACAGTCTTAGGCCCCTTTCACACTGGGGTGTTTTTCGAGCGAAGCCTCATCTGCAATCCCAATGTGCACCGCTAAGACCCTAAAGTTTTAGGGCGTTTTTGCAGTGCCTCAGTGTGAAAGGGCAAGGCGGTTTTACAGCGCTTTCAATTCATTTCAATGGAGAGGGGCGTTTTTGGAGCATTTTTTTTTAAGCCCAAAAGCTGCTCCAAAGATGCTGCTTGCAGGACTCAGTGTGAAAGGGTCCATTGAGATGCATGGAGAGTGTTTTAATAGCGCAATTTTTATCACTAAAACGCTGTAAAAACGCTTCAGTGTGAAAGGGGTCTTAAAGGGGGGGGGGGGAGTGGTGAGATAGCTGGAGCTGGGATTAGTGCTGCAGAAAACCTACGTTAGACTTGCCGGTAACCGTATTTCTACGAACCTTCCAGGACGGCACACCTGAGAGATGAGGGCTCCTCCCCACAGGAAACACAATCAATTGACAGCTTGTTATAAATCGCCACCCTTCCCCTTGATCTCCAGTATGTAATAAAGTAATCCCGAACTGGTTCACAAGGGACATCGTTCCACATAGGTACTTACCACCTAGCGTTTAGCTTATCTTTCCCTCCACATAGGGCGGGAAGTAGGCCTGCCGTCCTGGAAGGTTCGTAGAAATACCGTTACCGGTAAGTCTGACGTAGGTTTTCTCCTATCACCTTCCAGGACGGCACACCTGAGAGGATAATAAAGAAACCACAGGCTTACTTTAGGGTGGGACCCCTGCCTGCAAGGCCTTTCTGCTAAATGTCAGATTTTGACTTGAATTTTTTTACCTCCACTCCCTAGTGTGTGATGAAGGTATCTTAGCTGGATCATGTAACTGACCTGCAGGTCTGCTCCACCTATGCCCCTGCCTTCTCTGCAGGATCTAGGTGGCATGGGCTCTTAAAGATAAAATCTGAGAGCCTGTGAATTTTTTAAGATAAAGATTGACTTCCTGATGCTTATGTATCCAATTCCCCTGATTTGTGTTTGAATGTCTTAATGCATGCCTTGTGAGTAAGAATGAGCTCCGGCGTGTTCGCATAGAACACATGCAGAGCCCGCCAGGAACTCGGCACCCGCGCTGCGCTAATTACAGCCAGGCAGACATTGTCCGATGCTCGGCTGTAGAGATCGGGAAATGTCTGCCTGGCTGTCATTAGCGCAGCGCGGGTGCCGACTTCCTGGCGGGCTCTGCATGTGTTCTATGTGAACACGCCGGAGCTCATCCTTACTTGTGAGATGTCATATTTTTTCCAATAAAGACCAACCTTGTTTTAAAAAAAAAAAAAAAAAGATAAAGATTGACTGTCAACTTTCTAACAATCATGGTCTATAATGTCGATGTGTTCGGGAGAAACACAATCAATACTGGGGAACAAGGGGAAGGGTGGGGACTTATAACAAGCCGTCAATTGATTGTGTTTCCTGTGGGGAGGAGCCCTCATCTCTCAGGTGTGCCATCCTGGAAGGTGATGGGAGAAAATGCTGTTCGCAAGAAACAAATGCAGCCACCCATTGAAAATCTGCCTTAGGTGTAGATATTCTTATGCCCCTTTCACACTAGCGGACCGTATGTCCGCTTTTTTATCCATCCGTTGCGGATGAAAAAGGGACATACATTGGTCCCTATGTGATTGCGGGTGTCAGCGGATGAACATCCACTGACACCCGTAATCGTCCGCCTCCGCAAAGATCCGATTTTGCAGACGGAAGAAAACCCTATTTTTTCTTCCGTCTGCGGATTGGATGAACACGGACATACGGTCCGTGTTAATTCGATCTCCCCATAGGGGAGAGCGGAGAAAAGACAGGGCCGGTCCCTGCACAGTGTGCAGGGACCGCCCTGTCATCCGACGGCTCAGCGAGGATCAACGGAGCGATCCACGCTGGGCTTACGGAGGCGGATCATTACTGACCCGCCCCGTGTGAAAGGGGCCTTAGGTTCTTCAAGTGTCCATGAACTGCAAAGTAGTCTACAGAGCAGAAAATCACTCACCGCTGTCATTTATTCATCATAATTAAAACTATGAGACAGAGAGGAGGGGCAGTGATGTCACAATTTCCACCTTGATTAGAGAACATATTTTATTTATTTAAAAAAAAAAAAAGATTCTCTGAATGGCAGCCGTGCCGACCAATAAACCCCCCGTGCTCAGTGTGCAGCGAGGAAGCCACTGGAGCAGCCCTCGAAAGATTCCGGATCTCGCCGTCAGCGAGCCAAAAGTCCTCCTCTGCACTGTGTGTGACATAAGATCAGCCTTTATCCTCGCCTGACACCGTTTCGGGTTTTGAGCATTATCCTTTACACAAAGATGCAGAATAGAAGGGAACATTTTTCCAAGCTACTG